>NW_027152485.1:12500-100000 GCF_040937935.1 Hyperolius riggenbachi | reverse complement strand
AGGACGCGAAACGGCCGTCGCTAGGCCCACATCAGTCCCTCACTCCCACCTCCCACGCTGACAGGCCCTCACAAGGAACCGCAAGGTACTATATATGCGCAATACTTGACAAACTTTGTATGCAGTTATGGAATATGCAATGCACAGAATTCAATTTTGATGTACAACACTGACAATAAATCTACATGCTTAAGACGGAAGATGCACGCTATCTGTCTCTATATGTATACGAGCTGCAGAGATCTACAGCTCAGGTGGGAGACTCTGTCCATAGGACAACTATTAGTTATGCACTGTACAAAGTTGGCCTTTATGGAAGAGTGGCAAGAAGAAAGGCATTGTTAACAGAAAGCATAAGAAGTCCCGTTTGCAGTTTGCCACAAGCCATATGGGGGACACAGCAACCATGTGGAAGAATGTGCTGTGGTCAGATGAGACCAAAATGGAACTTTTTGGCCAAAATGCAAAACGCTATGTGTGGCAGAAAACTAACACTGCACATCACTCTGAACACCCCATCCCCACTGTCAAATATGGTGGTGGCAGCATCATGCTCAGGGGGTGCATCTCTTCAGCAGGGACAGGGAAGCTGGTCAGAGGTGATGGGAAGATGAATGGAGCGAAATACAGGGCAATCTTGGAAGAAAACCTCTTGGAGACTGCAAAAGACTTGAGACTGGGGCGGAGGTTCACCTTCCAGCAGGACAATGACCCTAAACATAAAGCCAGGGCAACAATGGAATGGTTTAAAACAAAACATATGTATGTGTTAGAATGGCCCAGTCAAAGTCCAGATCTAACTCCAATCGAGAATCTGTAGCAAGATCTGAAAACTGCTGTTCACAAACGCTGTCCATCTAATCTGACTGAGCTGGAGCTGTTTTGCAAAGAAGAATGGGCAAGGATTTCAGTCTCTAGATGTGCAAAGCTGGTAGAGACATACCCTAAAAGACTGGCAGCTGTAATTGCAGCAAAAGGTGGTTCTACAAAGTATTGACTCAGGGGGCCGAATAATTACGCACACCCCACTTTGCAGTTATTTGTAAAAAATGTTTGGAATGATGTATGATTTTCGATCCACTTCTGACATGTACACCACTTTGTATTGGTCTTTCATGTGGAATTCCAATAAAATTGATGCATGTTTGTGGCAGTAATGTGACAAAAATGTGGAAAACTTCAAGGGGGCCAAATACTTTTGCAACTGTGTGTGTGTGTGCGCGCGCACGCACGCACGCACGCACACACACACACACACACACACACAGTGGGATGCGAAAGTTTGGGCAACCTTGTTAATCATCATGATTTTACTGTATAAATCGGTTGTAGCGATGAAAAATGTCAGTTAAATATATCATACAGGAGACACACAGTGATATTTGAGAAGTGAAATGAAGTTTATTGGATTTACATAGGTAGAAAAAAAACAAAGTCTTGTAAAAGTAATACCTTTCAATGGCTAACTGATAAAGTTAAATAATGCAAGCTTTCTGGGATCTAGTCCCCTTCTTTAGGCATATTTCCAGATGTTAGCTGAAGTAAAACACTGATGCAGGTAAATAGTAAACACATAGATGGCAGTTGTGCTGGTTACGGTTTAGCAGTTAGATGTCAGGTGATCAGCAAACATGAAATCTAGCAGGTTTCTGAAGATCATGAAGCCAAGTCAATCATGTTACATTGGATTTCCAGAAAGTTTGCAATAATTGTTTAAACAAAATTAGGCAGGTGTATAAATTTGGGCACCTCAAAAAAGAAATGAAATCAATATGTAGTAGATCCTCCTTTTGCAGAAATGACAGCCTCTAAACACTTTATGTAGGTTCCAATGAAAGTCTGGATTCTGGTTGAATGAATTTTGGACCATTCATCATTACAAAACATCTCTAGTTCATTCAGGTTTGATGGCTTCCAAGCATGGACAGCTCTCTAACTCACACCACAGATTTTCAATTATAGTCAGGTCTGGGGATTGAGATGGCCATTTCAGAACATTGTACTTGTTCCTCTGCATGAATGCCTTAGTGGATTTTGAGCAGTGTTTAGGTTTGTTGTCTTGTTGAAAGATCCAGCCCCGGCGCAGCTTCAGCTTTGTCACTGATTCCTAGACATTGGTCTCCAGAATCTGCTGATACTAAGTGGGATCCATGCGTCCCTCAACTTTGACAAGATTTGCAGTCACTGCACTGGCTACACAGCCCCACAGCATAGTTACATAGTTATTTTGGTTGAAAAAAGACATACGTCCATCGAGTTCAACCAGTATAAAGTACAACACCAGCCTGCTCCCTCACATATCCCTGTTGATCCAGAGGAAGGCGAAAAAACCCTTACAAGGCATGGTCCAATTAGCCCCTAAAGGGAAAAATTCCTTCCCGACTCCAGATGGCAATCAGATAAAATCCCTGGATCAACACCATTAGGCATTACCTAGTAATTGTAGCCATGGATGTCTTTCAACGTAAGGAAAGCATCTAAGCCCCCTTTAAATGCAGGTATAGAGTTTGCCATAACGACTTCCTGTGGCAATGCATTCCACATCTTAATCACTCTTACTGTAAAGAACCCTTTCCTAAATAAATGGCTAAAACGTTTTTCCTCCATGCGCAGATCATGTCCTCTAGTCCTTTGAGAAGGCCTAGGGACAAAAAGCTCATCCGACAAGCTATGATGAAACCACCACCATATTTTACTTTAGGTAGCAGCTGTTTTTCTTGGAATGCTGTGTTCGGTTTCCTCCATGCATAATGCCTCTTGTTATGCCCAAATAACTCAATTTTAGTTTCATCAGTCCACAGCATTTTATTTCAAAATGAAGCTGGCTTGTCCAAATGTGCTTTAGCATACCCTCAAGCGGCTCTGTTTGTGCTGTGGGTGAAGAAAAGGCTTCCTTAGCATCACTCTCGCATACAGCATCTCCTTATGTCAAGTGCACCGAATGGTTGAACGATGCACCGTGACTTCGTCTGCAGCAAGAGAATTTTTTTAGGTCTTTGGTGCTGGTCTGTGGGTTGACTCTGACTGTTCTCACCATGTCAATACTAGCACTACTCAATACTGATCTCTATATCTATAACATCCCAGGGCCCATCAGTTACACTAGCACACTAGTCTCTACCCCCTACTGTTTTTTGTTATATTCTAACATTGCTTTTTTTATACACTATATGCATATGATATACAATGTCTTGTTATACAAATTGTAACAGAATTCACTATTGTGAGTCTGTTATACTATTATGTTTGCATGCTGTATTTTGTACCCCCCTTGATTCTCCCTCTCACTCATACCCTACTACCCACTATTCGTCATCTCACCTACATGGATCCTATGTCACTACTAGCACTACTCAATACTGATATCTAGAACATCCCAGAGCCCATCATTTACACTAGCACACTAGTCTCTACCCCCTACTGTTTTTTGTTATATCCAACTCTTTATATTATCCTCACATAGCGTTTTTTATACACTATATGCTGTATGATATACAATGTCTTGTTATACAAATTTTAACTACAGAATTCACTATTGTGAGTCTGCTATACCATGCTGTATTTTGTACCCCCCTTTATTCTCCCTCTCACTTGTTATACCTTATTACAAACAAACACAGAACATGTATATCGCGCTTTTCTCCTGGCGGACTCAAAGCGCCGATTGTTATCCCACCAATTGTTATCTCACCTACATGGATCCTATGTCACTACTAGCACTACTCAATACTGATATCTAGAACATCCCAGAGCCCATCATTTACACTAGCACACTAGTCTCTACCCCCTACTGTTTTTGTTATATCCTCACATAGCGATTTTTTATATACTATATGCTGTATGATATACAATGCCTTGTTCTTCAAACTGTAACTACAGAATTCACTATTGTGAGTCTGTTATACTGTTATGTTTGCATGCTGTATTGCGTACCCCCATTGATTCTCCCTCTCACTCATACCCTACTACCCACTATTTGTCATCTCACCTATATGGATCCTATGTCAATTACTAGCACTACTCAATACTGATCTCTATATCTATAACATCCCATGGCCCATCATTTACACTAGCACACTAGTCTCTACCCCCTACTGTTTTTTTGTTATATCCAACTCCTCATATTATCCTCATATAGCGTTTTTATACACTATATGCTGTATGATATACAATGACTTGTTATACAAATTGCACTACAGAATTCACTATAGCAAAATGTACTGTCTCTTGTCCACAGTTTGTCCCCACGTTTATAGCCTGATGAAATGGGCGTGGCCTGCGAAACGCGTTGCAATTTTGAGGTACTATATAATAAATGTGATTACAATTATACAGACAGTCTTTCGTATCTGCTTTATGGAGGTAAGTCCACCACTTCCTCCAAGCAAATTTTCAAGGTTTTATCCACTTTTACCCTGCTGGTGCCTCTGTTCCCAGTTTGCTGTTCTCACCATTCGTCACTTCTGTTTATACGAGATTTTTTTGGTCTGCCACTTCAAGCCTTAACTTAGACTGAGCCTGTGGTCTTCCATCTCCTCAATATGTCCCTAACTGTGGAAACAGACAGCTGAAATCTCTGAGACAGCTTTCTGTATCCTTCCCCTAAACCATGATGGTGAACAATCTTTGTATTCAGGTCATTTGAGAGCTGTTTTGAGACCCCCATGTTGCTACTCTTCAGAGAGAATAAAAAGGGGAGGGAAACTTACAACGGACCCCATTAATTACGCTTTCTGATAACTGGATTCATCTGTGTATGTACGTCAAGGGTCACTGAGCTTAACAAGCCAATTTGAGTTCCAATAATTAGTTCTAAAGGTTTTGGAATCAATAAAATGACAACAGTGCCAAAATGTATGCACCTGTCTAACTTTATTTAAACAATTATGGCACACTTTCTGTAAATAAAATGAACTTCATTTCACTTCTCAAATACCACTGTGTGTGTCTCCTATATGATATTTTTAACTGAAATTTTTTTATCGTAACAACCAACAATTTATACAGTAAAATCATGATAATTAACAAGGTTGCCCAAAGTTTCGCGTGTGTGTGTGTGTGTGTGTGTGTGTGTGTGTGTATATACATACATACATACATACACACACACTAGTAATCTTAGCCTGTTAGGTTTTTTTTTTTAACACTCCTCCGCGTGTGCATGCCCTCCCTGTTTGCACATGATGCGCGCTTGCCGGCCACGCACCCGCCGCACGCCCGCCCCTTCCTGCCTCCGCTCTACACAGTCTCTGCGTCCCTCCCTGCACGGGACACACACACACACACACACACACACACAGAGGAAGTCAGGCACAGGGACGCAGAGACACTTGCATATGCTGTGCCCTACTTCAACAACACCAGGTTTCTATTACCTCTACAATAACGAAAATTTCATATCCCATCACAAGCTCCCTTGATTACTCTAGCGACTTTGTAATATATGTAATAACTTGCCCATGTAAACAACAATATTTGGGGAGAATGACGCAACCATTCAGAATACGGTGGGGCCAACATAGAATATTCAGAAAGGCTTCCTAAAGCATGGTCTATCCAGACATTATAAATTCCAACACAACCAGCACATAGAAGGAACAGAAATCAGTCCCATCGAACGAATCACAGAACAGACCCCCAACAGAAATGGAGTTCTGAAGTCACGAGAAATTTACTGGATTTTCCAATTAAATACCCTCCAACCGGAAGGTGTCAATCTTCGACTGAGGAGAACGTTGAAAATGGGCAGGGAGGAAGTGGCAGTGCTTCCTTCCCTCTATATGTCCTGCACAGTAAGCTCCAAGAGGCGTGAGCGGGAGCGCGCACTATTCGTCTTGTTAGACGAATAAATGACTGGTGCCAGCGCCGGGGAACGGGTGATCGTAGGACGGTGGCGCAGGACTTGACAGCTACTGATAGAAGCCCCAGGTGTCAGTTTTTGTTTTGTTTAACCCTCCACAGAACCCCTTTAAGGAAACGGGATGACATGAATGTAGTAGTGTAGTGGATAGACAGTCAGGGACTTTAGATAGTAGTGTGGAGATGTCTGGGGCAGAACAACAAATCATCAGCATAGAGGTGATATTGAAAACCAAAAGATTATTTGTCCCAGGTCGTGACTGTGAATGAAAAAGAGGAGGGATCCAAGGATGGAGCCTTGTGGTACTCCCACAGACAGTGGGCGTGGAGAGGAGTTGGTATTGGCGTATGAGACCATGAAGGAACATACGGGCAAGAGTTAATCCAGGAATGTGCTAGACCCTTGACACCCTGTGTTGAGAGGGTCTGGAGAAGCTGAGTATGATCAACAGTGTCAAATGCGGAGGAAAGATCTAGGAGTATTAGTACAGAAAATCTGCCTTTGGATTTAGCAACTAGAAGGTCATTGGCAACCTTAATAAGAACTGTTTCTGTGGAGTGTTGAGAGCAGAACCTGGACTGGAAGGGGTCCAACACAGAGTTAGCTGAGAGAAAGTCAGACAGCTCTGAGTAAATGTGTCGTTCCAGCAGTTTGGGGGTAAAGGGAAGGAGGGAGGCTGGACAGTAATTAGAAATGGCAGTAAGGTCTAAGGAGGGTTTTATTGATTAGGGGTGTTAGGATAGCTTGTTTAACCTCCTTGGCGTTATGGACGAGCTCAGCTTGTCCATGTACGCCAGGGAGGATTGCTCAGACTCTGGGGGGTCTTTTTACTTACTTTTTTTTTTCAGAACATGTATCTACCACTTTGCTACCTACATGTTCTGTCCGATCGCCGCCGCTACTCGCCAATACGCCGCTAAAGGGGCTGCCCCCCCCCGAAACGCCTAGCGCAGCCTGGCGAATCACCGCCAAGCTGCGCAATGGGAAAGATCGGAGCTCCCCATGACCTCATGACGTCGATGACGTCATGTCCGATCATCATCATGGCGATGGGAGACGCGACGATTTGAAGTCATGCTTCCCGCGGGATCACGGACGAGTAAGTATGGCCGGCGGGGATTGGGAGGGCGCATGCAGATGCGAATGGTGTGGCGTACTGCTGTAGCTAGCAATCCGCTAGCTACAGCATGCGGAAAAAAATTATTTAACAAAATGGGTAATGCGTACTTATGTACGCATTACCCATAACGCCAGGGAGGTTAAATGAAGAAAGGAAAATGGCAGGAAAGATGGAGAGGTTAAAAAAGTTGTTAAAGCAGGAATGAGGGAGGAGAGCTAAGGTATAAGATGAGAGGGAATAGGGTCCAGGGCACAGGTAGTGAGATGAGCTTTAGAGATCAGTGAAGAAAGACACTGTTCAGTTAAGGGAGAGAAGGTGGTTAAGTAGGGAGGAGGTTTGAGTGAGTGACTGGTCATGCAGAGAGTGGGAGTTGTAAGTTGGGGAACAGCCAGGCAGAGAGAAGAAAGTAAGAGGTGATTGGACTGGTGAAGAGGTTTGCTTTTGAAAGCTGTTCTGTAATGTTTCAATTTTGTTCACAAAGTATGCTGCAAAGTCTTCTGCAGACAGGCATGCGATTGTAGAGGGAGGCGGGGAGGTGGAAAAGAGAGCTGAAGTTGTTAAAAGGCATTTTATTGACAAGTTTAAAAATATCACCTAGGAGAAAACTTAGCAGAAAAAGTTAATTGCATATGGCCCCCGAGGTGAAAATAAACAAATGAAATAAACAATTATATCTACCCTCCTTCTCTTAAATGTTTTTTTTAAGATCAATAGGGGTATGTGAGGGAGCGAGCTGGTGTTGTACTTTGTTCTCTGGTTGAACTCGATGGACGTTTGTCTTTTTTCAACCCAAATATCTATGTATGTAACTATGTAATATTCCCCAGTTTTATTTTATATTCAAATCTACTTTTTAAGTCTTTATTGTTTTTGCTCAATGACACATTCATTGAAGTATGCCAGAGCTAAAATCTATTAACTTATGACACCATCCAGCTAGTGGCTGGACGATGTAATGGTTAAGGGCTCTGCCTCTGACACAGGCGACCAGGGTTCGAATCTCGGCTCTGCCTGTTCAGTAAGCCAGCACCTATATAGTAGAGGACTTTTGGCAAGTCTCCCTAATACTGCTACTGCCTATAGAGCACGTCCTAGTGGCTGCAGCTCTGGCGCTTTGAGTCCGCCAGGAGAAAAGCGCTATATAAGTGTTCTGTGTTTTTCTGTGTTTGTTTTTATCTCTTCTCTCAGAAGCAATTTTCTGCTAGCAAAGTGTTTTATAGTTGTAATTTCTTATCAGTGAGGGTCACGCTGTAGTCTGACCTAGTCCTGACTCAGACAGGAACTGCTACTTACATAACTGATGTTTAACTCTTTCAGGCAGAGAGAAAAGGAACACAGCGTAGTTATTTGTGTGCTAGGCACTGTATATACACGTCTATCTCACATGTAACCTCTGGTATCCTTTAACTTGGAAATTGAGGTCACTCGCTCTAGTTAAAGTGGCAGATTTATATTAACACTGCAAGACAATTACTAAACTCAGATGGTAGCCGAACCAACCAGGGTAGATGCTCTGCTGGATTTGGTCATTTCAAATAGACCAGATGTTATAATAGCTAATGTGCAAGTTCGATAACATTTGAGAAATAGTGACCATAATTTGGTAACATTTAACCTACTACTCAATAGGGTTGTGAACAAGGGGACAAATAAAACTATGAATTTTAAAAAGGCTAACTTTAACAAGCTCAAGGAGTTGCTAAAGGTGCGTACACACGCACTATTGTAACAAATGACGGGTCCGTCAAACCCTCCCGCGGCGCGGTCGTTCTGCCGACAGTAGTACGTGAGTACAGGCTGTCGGCAGACTGATAAGACATATTTGACTGATCTTATCAGTCTGCCGACAGCCTTTACTCACGTACTACTGTCGGCAGAACGACTGCGCCGCAGGAGGGTCTGACGGACCCGTCTTTGGTACAATAGTGCGTGTGTACGCGCACCTTTAGACTGCTAGAGTAAATTACAGGGCAAGGACACTGAAAGTAAATGGCAAACTTTCAAACAGATTCTTAATGACTATTGTAGAATGTACATACCTTATGGAAATAACAATTCTAGATCTAAAAAAGGCAAGTATGGATAAATAATACTGTTTTAGACATGATGAAGTGTAAAAGGAATGCCTTTAGTGCCCTAAAGAATGAGGGGACTGCATCTGCACTAAAGAATTATAGGGAAGTAACAAAAACTGCAAAAAAATATTCAGACTTGCGAAACTGGAAGCAGAAAAAGTAAGTGGCTAGTGATATAAAGTCAAATCCCAAAACGTTTTACAAATATATTAACAGTAAAAGAAAGAAGGTAGAGAATATAGGACTTTTACAAGGTCAGGCGGGAAACTTGATTGTGCAGAACAGAGCTAAAGAAGAAATTTTAAATGCTTCCTTTGCTTCCGTCTTTACCAAGGTGAGGCCTTTAGCTCATAATACGGCCCTGGGTTGTTCCCAATCTTCCTCATTCAGCATGAATTGCCTAACACAGGAAGGTGTGCAGGAACGATTAAATAAGATTAAGATAGACAAGGCACCTGGCCCAGATGGCATCCACCCCCGGGTATTAAAGGAGTTGAGTTCAGTCATCAATAAGCCACTTTATCTTAATTTCTGTGATTATCTTTCAAGTGGGTCAGTTCCTTATGTCTGGCGTAAAGCTGATCTTTTCCCCTTATTCAGGAAGGGAAAAAAAAATCAGGCCCAGGAAATGATAGACAAGTAAGCTTAACATCAGTTGTGTGTAAATTTTTTGAAGGTATTCTACGAGATGCTGTACAAAATTAAGCAGCACAGAATAATCTTATTTCAGTTCGACAGCATGGTTTTACTAAAGACAGGTCCCGTCTCACAAACATGCTCAGCTTTTATGAAGTGGTGAATTAAAATTTAGACCTTGGGAAAACTATAGCTGTAGTGTACTTGGACTTTGCAAAGGCTTTTGACACTGTTCCTCACAATAGCCTGGTGCAAAAGCTGAGGATACAGGGACTAGGAGAAAATGTGTGTATGTGGATAGAGAACTGGTTAAGGGATAGGAGGCAAAGAGTGGTGGTAAACGGAACATACTCAAAATGGGAAACTGTTAGCAGTGAAGTACCACAGGGCATTAGTACTTGGTCCTATTCTCTTCAATTGATTTATTAATGATCTAGTAGACAGAATACACAGTAATGTAGCCATCTTTGCTGATGATACAAAATTATGCAGAATTAGAAATACTGGTTGATAAGTTAGGTAATCGCATTCAACGCAAAGCAGCGGTAGCTAAAGCAAATAAAATTCTGGGAGAAGGATAAGGGCAATAATATACTGAGATGCTAGTATACTACTCCCTCTGTATAAATCACTTGTGAGGCCACATCTGGAGTATAGAACACATTTTTGAGCACCACACTATAGAAAGGACATTAGACATTGACCTTCTGGAATGGGTATAAAGACGGGCAACTAAATTAATTAGCTTGGAAAAAAGCCGACTGAGAGGTCACCTGATTAACATGTGTAAGTACATCAGAGGGGAATACAAAAGCTTGGCAGATTAGCTTTTTGTCCCTAGGGTTGTACAACGGACAAGAAGACATGATTTGCGGGTGGAGGGAAAAAGGTTTTGCCTCCATAACACCTGAGCAGTGCCACAGGGTGATTGCATCCATACCACGCCGCATTGAAGCAGTCATTTCTGCAAAAGAATTCCCGACCCCGATTCCCGATTGATGATTTTATTCCAAAATCATCAATATTAAAACAATAAAAAGCTTGAACTACTTCAGTTGTGTGTATTTGAATCTAAAATATATGAAAGTCTAATGTTTATCAGTACATTACAGAAAGTAATGAACTTTATCACAATATGCTAATTTTTTGAGAAGATCCTGTAGGTAAGGTATAAAGTATAAAAAAAAGCAAAAATAAATGAATCATGAGGATAACCAATCTAAAACAAAACGAAAAAGGAAAAAGAAAACAGTGTGGCAGAAAAACGCTATACTATCCGAAAAGCCATAAACGGGGAAATTTAATCACCTAGGTAATCACATATTCGTCGAGTCACAGAGGGTAACCCCGTAGCAGAGTGTAAAAAAACACTCATCATCTGAATTAAATATACAAAAAAGGAAGAAAGGGGAACATCTGGCGATGGATGGCAGGACACCCCCACAGCTACCAGGCAAGGGCACGAGCCCCACCGCACCAGGGATGATCAATGAGAGTCAGTAAAGCATCATAAAGGTAAGAACGAGACATAACTAGTATTCTCATTCAAGCCAGGGGGCTCAGTAGCCCGCAACTCAAAAACCCAACGGGATTCTCTCTGTAACAGGCAGTCCATGTCCCCACCTCTAATGGAGGTGTGGATCCGGTCTAGACCCACAAATCGCATTCTAGTTGGGCTACCCGCATCTACTGTTTTGAAATGCCTCGCTACCGGGGGTCAGGTTGGAAAGATTGGTGCTTTTAATATTAATAACATGATCTGAAATACATGCGTGAAACTCACATTTTGTCTTACCCACATAAAACGCCCCACATGGGCATATAAGTAGATAGACAACAAGAATAGTGCCACAGTTAACATAATGACCCAATTCCCAATTCCTACCATCCGGTAGCCTGACAGTCCTGCCTACCTGTATGTACCTGCACATCGTGCAACCACCACAGGTATATGTGCCTAAGGCCTTATAGTGTTTGCCACTCGTTGAAGGATCAACAAAATGGCTATTAACCAACTTATCCTTCAAAGATGGTGCCCGTCTAAAAAAAAAAAAATAGAGGCCTACTAGTAATGTGTTTGCTCAGCTTAGGGTCATTAACAAGAATGTGCCAGTGCTTCTCAATTATGTTGGTATTTTTTTGATGCTGGGCTGAATATCGAGTGCAGAAGCGCACAGAACGCTCCACATCGTTTTCCCGATGTGAGCCGGTAGTAAGTAAAGACATCCGATTACTGGTATCTGCCCTTCTAAAGGCCCTCTTAACCACTTAAGGACTGCAGTCATAAAACCCCTTAAGGACCAGAGCCTTTTTTTCCATTCAGACCACTGCAGCTTTCACGGTTTATTGCTCGGTCATACAACCTACCACCTAAATGAATTTTACCTCCTTTTCTTCTCTCTAATATAGCTTTCTTTTGGTGCTATTTGATTGCTCCTGTGATTTTTACTTTTTATTATATTCATCAAAAAAGACATGAATTTTGGCAAAAAAAAGATTTTTTTAACTTTCTGTGCTGACATTTTTCAAATAAAGTAAAATTTCTGTATACATGCAGCGCGAAAAATATGGACAAACATGTTTTTGATTACAAAAAACCCATTCAGTGTATATTTATTGGTTTGGGTAAAAGTTATAGCGTTTACAAACTATGGTGCAAAAAGTGAATTTTGCCATTTTGAAGCATCTCCGACTTTTCTGAGCACCTGTCATGTTTTATGAGGTGCTAAAATTCCAGGATAGTATAAATATCCCCCAAATGACCCCATTTTGGAAAGAAGACATCCCAAAGTATTCACTGAGAGGCATGGTGAGTTCATAGAAGATTTTATTTATTGTCACAAGTTAGCGGAAAATGACATTTTGTGACAAAAAAAAAGGAAAAAAAAAATTCCATTTCTTCTAACTTGCGACAAAAAAAAAATGAAATCTGCCACGGACTCACTATGCTCCTCTCTGAATACCTTGAAGTGTCTACTTTCCAAAATGGGGTCATTTATGGGGTGTGTTTACTGTCCTGGCATTTTGGGGGGTGCTAAATTGTAAGCACCCCTGTAAAGCCTAAAGGTGCTCATTGCACTTAGGGCCCCTTAGCGCAGTTAGGCTGCAAAAAAGTGCCACACATGTGGTATCGCCGTACTCAGGAGAAGTAGTATAATGTGTTTTGGGGTGTATTTTTACACATACCCATGCTGGGTGGGAGAAATATCTCTGTAAATCACAATTTTTTGATTTTTTTACACACAATTGTCCATTTACAGAGATATTTCTCCCACTCAGCATGGGTATGTGTAAAAATACACCCCGAAACACATCATACTACTTCTCCTGAGTACGGCGATACCACATGTGTGGCACTTTTTTGCACCCCAACTGCGCTAAGGGGCCCAAAGTCCAATGAGTACCTTTAGGATTTCACAGGTCATTTTACGACATTTGGTTTCAAGACTACTCCTCACGGTTTAGGGCCCCTAAAATCCCAGGGCAGTATAGGAACCCCACAAGTGACCCCATTTTAGAAAGAAGACACCCAAAGGTATTCCGTTAGGAGTATGGTGAGTTCATAGAAGATTTTATTTTTTTGTCACAAGTTAGCGGAAATTGATTTTAATTGTTTTTTTTTTCACAAAGTGTCATTTTCCGCTAACTTGTGACAAAAAAATAAAATCTTCTATGAACTCACCATACTCCTAACTGAATACCTTGGGATGTCTTCTTTCTAAAATGGGGTCACTAGTGCGGTTCCTATACTGCCCTGGGATTTTAGGGGCCCTAAACCGTGAGGAGTAGTCTTGAAACCAAATGTCGCAAAATGACCTGTGAAATCTTAAAGGTACTCATTGGACTTTGGGCCCCTTAGCGCAGTTAAGGTGCAAAAAAGTGCCACACATGAGGTATCCCCGTACTCAGGAGAAGTAGTATAATTTGTTTTTGCGGTGTATTTTTACACATATCCATGCTGGGTGGGAGAAATATCTCTGTAAATGGACAATTGTGTGTAAAAAAAATTAAAAAATTGTGATTTACAGAGATATTTCTCCCACCCAGCATGGGTATGTGTAAAAATACACCCCAAAACACATTATACTACTTCTCCTGAGTACGGCGATACCACATGTGTGGCACTTTTTTGCACCCCAACTGCGCTAAGGGGCCCAAAGTCCAATGAGTACCTTTAGGATTTCACAGGTCATTTTGCGAAATTTGGTTTCAAGACTACTCCTCACGGTTTAGGGCCCCTAAAATGCCAGGGCAGTATAGGAACCCCACAAGTGACCCCATTTTAGAAAGAAGACACCCCAAGGTATTCAGTTAGGAGTATGGTGAGTTCATAGAAGATTTTATTTTTTGTCACAAGTTAGCGGAAAATGACACTTTGTGAAAAAAAAAACAATTAAAATCAATTTCCGCTAACTTGTGACAAAAAAATAAAATCTTCTATGAACTCACCATACTCCTAAATACCTTGGGATGTCTCCTTTCTAAAATGGGGTCACTTGTGGGGTTCCTATACTGCCCTGGGATTTTAGGGGCCCTAAACCGTGAGGAGTAGTCTTGAAACCAAATGTCGCAAAATGACCTGTGAAATCTTAAAGGTACTCATTGGACTTTGGGCCCCTTAGCGCAGTTAAGGTGCAAAAAAGTGCCACACATGAGGTATCCCCGTACTCAGGAGAAGTAGTATAATTTGTTTTGCGGTGTATTTTTACACATACCCATGCTGGGTGGGAGAAATATCTCTGTAAATGGACAATTGTGTGTAAAAAAAATTAAAAAATTGTGATTTACAGAGATATTTCTCCCACCCAGCATGGGTATGTGTAAAAATACACCCCAAAACACATTATACTACTTCTCCTGAGTACAGCGATACCTCATGTGTGACACTTTTTTAGCAGCCTAGTTGCGCAAAGGGGCCCAAAGTCCAATGAGCACCTTTAGGCTTTACAGGGGTGCTCACAATTTAGCAACCCCCCCACATGCCAGGACCGTGAACAAACCCCACAAATGACCCCATTTTGGAAAGAAGACACCCCAAGGTATTCCATGAGGGGCATGGTGAGTTCATAGAAAAAAAAAATTTTGTCATAAGTGAGCGGAAAATGACATTTTGTGAAAAAAACATACAACAATTTCTGCTAACTTGTGACAAAAAATAAAATATTCTATGAACTCACCATGCACCTCACGGAATACTTTGGGGTGTCCTCTTTCCAAAATGGCATCATTTGTGGGGTCTGTCCTGGCATTTTAGTAGGATCTGCAATCATTACATGTATGGCCAGTATTAGGAGTTTATTAGGAGTTTCTGCTATACTCCTTATTTTGGGCATACGGGTACTGCACTCTGGGCTGAAAGGAAAAATGACAGTCAATCAATCAATCAATGTGGATGAAAAAATATCTGCCAAAAAAATGTGGAAAAAAAAAAGAGGGGAAGGCGTCTGCCAGGAAATAGGAGCTGCCACCCAAAAACGTCCACCCACTCAGCTCGTATGCCCTGGCAAAGCCGATTTATCCATTCACACCGATCGATGTGGATGAACAAATCATTGCCAGAGTTCTTTTTTGATACAAAGTGCTTGCCAAAGCATAGGAGCTCCGACACCACCCCTCAGCTCATATGCCTCGGCAAACGTATCTTTTTTACTGCAGAGGAGAAATCTCGTCCTGCAGCGCTGCATGCACCGACTTGTGTGTAATCTGACAGACACACAATGCTTCTGTCAGGATGCACCATCAGTGCTGCAGCTGGTTGGTCGGTCGGTCAGTCCACCTGGAAGGGTAAAGGATGGAAAAAAGAGAGAAAAACACACACACAAAAAACAAGCAAGCAGCAAAGCAATAACTTCATTAACATCAACTTTTATAAACTTTAATGAACATTTTTAACCCAAACATTAACATTGGGAACCAAACATTAACTTTTTTGCTTACCTGTTTTTTTTATTTGTTTTTTTTTTTCTTACCTTTCTGAGGACAAACCTCTCGTCCCCCATGGGACAATATGCAAAGTGCAAATCGCACAGAGATGTGGCGAAGTACATTATGCACTTTGTCCCAAGTGAAAGGAGAGGTTTCTGGCAGCACTGTGTATTAGGGTCTCTGGAAACCTGATGTCTGGGTTCACACTGCATATTGGCGTATCCGGTGGGTCGCGCGCACCGCCCTAAACAGACCTTCAGAGAATACCGCTAGAGTAGCATTCGACAGTAATCGCATTCGGCCTAGTAAGTAACTGCGTCGCCGTAGACTAACATGACTTCCGGGCCGACCCAAATTGCCACAGAAGCCACCCAGTAACGTAGGCATGCACTAGCGTTAAGTCAAGCACTTCCGGCGTAGGGGGGGGACCGCAAAGTGTGACTTTCGCTAGGCAATTTTCCCTAACGCATCACGCCAGTGTGAAATAGCACAGAGACCCTTGTGTGCCTACTGCTATGTTTGGAGTTCCCTACTCTCTAAAAGTGTATCTGCTCATGATACCTCTGGAAACACTCCCCTAGGCATAGACCAGGCTGGTCAGGACACATGGGACAGTAAACAGAGGTGTCACGCCTTGTTCCAGCCCTGCTGCAGACACGACAACGTTTTCTTGGGGTGCGTTGATTTGGGCCACACGGAATGGGAAAGGCGTAGTGCCTTTCATGCAGCCAGCTAACTGCATTTTGGGGTTGGGCCACGGCACCTCCTGGATACAGGAGTTCCATAACGATGTCTTCCTGGAATTTAAGGAACGCTCCAGTTCTCCCAGCCTTACTGTAGAGAACAAAGCTGTTGTAAATACCCAATTGAATTAGATAAACAGACACTTTTTTATACCAGCGTCTGGTTTTGCGGGAAACTAAATAGGGCCCTAACATCTGGTCATTGAAGTCCACCCCTCCCATGTAAGCATTATAGTCGTGGAAGGCGAGGGGTTTTTCAGTGACCTCAGTTGCCCGTTGAATTTGGACTGTCGTGTCTGTGTGAATGGTGGACAGAAGGTAAACGTCCCTCTTGCCCTTCCATTTCACCGCGAGCAGGTCATCTGTACACAAGGCAGCCCTCTCCCCCCGTGCAAGCCGGGTACTAACGAGCCGTTGGGGGAAGCCCCGGCGACTAGGCCGCACGGTGCCACAGCAGCGGATCCCTTCTATCTTTAAATGCTGATAGAGGGCCACACTTGTGTAGAAGTTGTCCACATAAAGATGGTACCCCTCCTGGAACAAAGGTGACACCAAGTCCCACACAATCTTGCCACTGCTCCCCAGGTAGTCAGGGCATCCGACCGGCTCCAATTTTGAGTCTTTTCCCTCATAGACCCTAAAACCATAAGTATAGCCTGTGGCCCTTTCACAGAGCTTATACAGTTTCACCCCATACCGGGCGCGCTTGCTTGGGATGTACTGTTTGATGCCAAGGCGCCCGGTAAAATGTATGAGGGACTCGTCTACACAAATGTGCTGTTCAGGGGTATAAGCATCTGCAAATTTTGATGACATGTGGTCTATGAGGGGCCGAATTTTGTGGAGCCGGTCATAAGCAGGGTGGTCACTCCGATGACAGGTTGTGTTGTCATTGAAGTGCAGGAAGCGCAGGATCATCTCAAACTGTGTCCTGGACATGATAGCAGAGAACATGGGCAGGTGATATATTGGGCGTCAATTTGACTAGACCCATGTTAAGGAGAAGGCCCAAAAAAGTTTTAAGTTCGGAAACTTGGAGTGGTTTCCACCGGTAAGCCTGGGAATAGTACTTATCCGGGTTGTCGGTGATGTATTGTGTGGCATAACGGTTGGTCTCAGCCACAATTAAGTCGTAGAGATTCTCGGTGAAGAACAGATGAAAAAAGTCTAGGGCCGTTACTAGATTATCTGTCTCCACCTGGACTCCAGACTGGGCGGTGAAAGGGGGCAGTACGGGTGCGGCGGAACCAGGGGATTGCCAATTGGGATTTGCCAGCACCTCTGGAAGACTATGGGTAGTACGGGCCCGTTTTCTTGGTGGCTGCGACTCGGGTCTTAATGCACGTGCCACCGAACCAGTTTCAACTTCCCTTCTGGTGCTCACCACTTCACCAGGGTCTACGGAAGTACTGGTGCCAGGTCCAGGAGATGCTGCGCTGCTGGTGTATGCCTCACCATGAAACCTCAGACCAGCGCTAGCACCACTCTGCTGCCCTTGAGGCAGATCCTGCGCCACCTGCGGTCCAGTGACATGGGGTGTGGTACACCTGGCTCTAGCCGGGACCTCAACCTCGTTATCGCTATCGGTCAGCGAGCCACTGCTGTCCACAGGTTCGTACTCTGACCCAGAAGATTCGTCGGATGAGATGTCCCAATCGTCCTCATCCGACTGGGCCATGTACCTGAGAACCTCATCATCGGAATACCCTTTTCTTGCCATGGTGGGCTGCTAAATTTAGGGGGTATTCCTCTGAGACTACCCAGGAAAAAGAGCACCTACCTAGCAAAAGGGAGTACTTGCGGAGCAGAAAGCTGTTGTCACTGAGTTTTGGAAAAAAAAAATCAAAACTGATCTTTACAGTGCCACAGCTATTGTACAGTGTTTTTTGCAGTGATCAGAAAAAAAAATTATGTCACTGCGGTGGGGCAGGCTGAACGCAAGTGCAGGCGAACGATCAGGCCTGATCGGCAAACACTGCGTTTTTAGTGGATCCTAATGACCCCAATATAGATCTGTGTGCGATCAGTAATGATCACTTACAGATACTATATAGTACCAATGCTGATTAGCGACAGTGATGACGCTAATCAGGGACTAATTAGTGACTGTGGTGCGGTGGGCTGAGCGCTAACTGACACTAACACAGGGGCCTAGCTAACTGGCCTAACTGTTAACACTAGTGATACTAAAAACACTATTTTTAGATCACTAGGATAGTGACCGGGGGGGGGGGGGGGGGGGGATCAGGGGGCAATCAGACAGCAATGGGGGCAATCAGAAACAATCACAGACAATCAGAGGGCAATCAAGGCAATTACAACACAATTAGAGCCAATAAGAGTGATTAGCGGGCAATCACAGCCAGTCAGCGCAATCAAAGCCAATCGCGGGGCAATCGAAGCCAATCACAATACAATCGAAAACCAATCACGGGACAATCGAAGCCAATCACGGGACAATCGAAGCCAATCACGGGACAATCGAAGCCAATCACAGCACAATCGAAGCCAATCACGGGACAATCGAAGCCAATCACGGGACAATCGAAGCCAATCACAGCACAATCGAAGCCAATCACAGGACAATCAAAAACCAATCACGGGACAATCAAAAACCAATCACGGGACAATCTAAGTCAGTCACAGGGCAATTGAGACAATTGGAGCCAATCAAAGCACAATCAAGCGTTACAGACAGGAGATTAGATATACACAATGGCAGGGGGGTGATCTAGGGCAGGGTGGAGTGATCAGAGGGAGATATAAGGGCAGGGGGGAGGGTGATCAGGAGCCTGCAGTGACAGGTGGTGACGGGGTGATTGATAGGTGATCGGTAGGTAATTACAGAGGAGAAAATAAGCAAGCAATGCACTGGCGGGGGGTCTGTGGGCGATCTGAGGGTTCGGGTGGGTGATTGGGTGCCCGCAAGGGGCAGATTAGGGTCTAATCTGATGGGTAGCAGTGACAGGGGGTGACGGGGTGATTGATAGGTGATCAGAAGGTAATTACAGGGTCGAATATATGCAAGCAATGCACTGGCAAGTTGATCAGAGGGAGTCTCAGGGCAATCTGAGGGGGTGGGCGGGTGATTGGGTGCCCAAAAGGGGCAGATTAGGGACTGATCTGATGGGTAGCAGTGACAGGTAGTGACAGGGGGTGATTGATGGGTGATTGATGGGTGATCAGTAGGTGTTTAGAGGAGAGAAAAGATGTAAACAATGCACTTGGTAGGTGTTATGAGGGTGGGCCTGTGGGCGATCTGAGCGTGTGGGTGGGTGATCAGATGCCCGCAAAGGGCAGGTTAGGGTCTAATCTGATGGGTGGCAGTGACAGGTGATGACAGGGGGTGATCGATGGGTGATTGACAGGTGATTACAGAGAATAGCTGTATACAGTACACGGGGGGAGGGGGGGAGGTCTGGGGGGAGGGGGGGGAGGTCTGGGGGGGGGGGGGGGGGTCTGGGGAGGATCTGAGGGTGTGGGGGGGGTGATCAGGCGCCCCCAGGGGGAAGTTTAGGACCTGATCTAAAAGATAGCGTTGACAGTTAGTGACAGGGGGTGATTGATAGGTGATTAGGGGGGTGATTGGGTGCAAACAGTGCTGTCAGGGGGTGGGCAGGGGGGGGTCTGAGGGGTGCTGTGGGCGATTAGTGTGCAGGGGGGGCAGGATCAGTGTGCTGGCATTTGGACTCACAGTGCTGCCTTCCTCTCTGGTGGTCGATCGAGCGCTGTGACCACCAGGGAGGATGCAGCGTGTATAATACGCTTTGTTTACCCAACAAAGCGTATTATACACTTTCAATTGGCCATTTCAAAAAGTTGCAACCCGCCGGCGCTGCTGATTGGCCGGCGGGTTGACGTCACATGTGGGCGGAGCCTAATGCCGGCGATGCGCGCGCAGTCCGCGCGCGCGATCGCCCGCAATCCCCTCCCCCAGGACCCGACGCCATTCTGCGTTACGTGGTCCTGGGGCTGCCACTTTGCCGCCGCCAATATGAAGTAGGCGGTCGGCAAGTGGTTAAAGGAGTTGTCAGGCAATTTTAAATAAAATAAAAACGCTACTTACCGGGGGCTTCCTCCAGCCTCAAGCTCCCAGGACCTCCCTCGCCGCATCTCTGCAAGCAGCCGTTTGCCGGAGCTCCGACCCGGTCCCCGGCGATGACGTCAGAGCGACCTGGAGGTCGCTCTGTACTGCGCCTGCGCGATCGGCGCTGTCAATCACCGGCACGTGGGCCGGAGCGCCTGCGCAGTAACACTAAACACTTTTTAACAACAACAATGTATTATAAGCCGTGCTCCCAGCTCCCAGGGACCAATTAATAAGCAAGCGTACAGTGGAGGCCTACTTGCTTCAGAATGATCTTCCCTAATTTACTAAGGACAAGAAGATTTTTACTAACCTAGGGCTTTTTTGAACCCCCTGTAGTTTGTCAGCTCTCTTGGGATCCTCCTGCTTTTGTGCTGCTGTAGCCAAATTAAAGTCTGCAACTGGTGGGTTACTGTGCAAGTGCTGCTCCTCATTTTTGCTCCAGTGGCCAGTAACATTCCGTACATGCTGTTGCACAGTGAGTTTGGTCTGTCAGTGTGAAGCAGTACACTAATTACACTACCTGATTGATGTATATACATGCAAGGTGTTTTAAAGCACTTTAGGCCTCCAATTTAGCATGCAATGTGATTTCTGCCCTTAAAACGCTGCTATGCGTCAAATTCAGATTTTTCCCGGGGACTTTTGGTGTGTATCCCACTCCTCCATGCAAAAACTCAGATGTTAGACCCCTTGAAACATCTTTTCCATCACTTTTGTGGCCAGCATAAATGTTTCTAGTTTTCAAAGTTCGCCTCCCCATTGAAGTCTATTGCGGTTCGAAAAGTTTGCGCGAACGGAACTTTTTGCAGATGTTAGTGTACGAGGTTTGCGAACCTAAAATTGGAGGTTCGAGCCATCTCTATTCATCAGTCAAATATGTGTAATGTAAAAAAGTGGAAACAAACCTGCATTGTAAATTACAGGCTTGATGTAATGAAATCTTGTTTCTTAATAATTGAATGATTTGCCTATTAAACCGTGAATTGCTAACTTTTAGTACATGGATACATACACAGGTAGTCATCGTCTTACTAATGACCCAAAGATATGAATGGCCAGAAAATGTGAAATTTGATTGTGTGATTTTAAAATGACGTAGCTGCTAGTAATACTAAAAAAGGGCCTCTGAGGCTGCCAGGACGTAGCAGCTACGTCAGAGGCTAAAACAACCGCCGCAAATGATCGCGCAGGTGCACACTCATGCCCTCCGCACTACCGATTGGAGCAAGGGACCATGTGGTCCTCTACTCGATCGGCGCCGCCCCCCTCTCCCCCCCCCCCCCTCGAAGCCACAATGATCACTGTTACAAGTGTAACAGCGATCATTAAATAAGCACCACCATACAGGAAGTATTTACTTCCTGTAAAATGCATATGAGTGCACATGACCGCAGACCTGCAGCACTGATTGGGATCATGTGATCCCTTGGCGAATCAGTGTCCTCGCAGTCCTCAATGAACACGGTCTCTGAAAGAGACGGTGTTCATTGAAAGAAAGAAAGAAAAATGTTTTCAATGTAAAAAAATATTATAATTACATAGTTACATAGTTAGTTTGGTTGAAAAAATACATTCATCCATCAAGTACAACCAGAAAAAAAATTAAAATAAAATACAAATAAATCCCTGTCCTGAACCTGCACAGATCCCAGCTGATCCAGGGAAAGGCAAAAAAACCTTACAAGGCCTGGACAAATTAGCTTAAAAAGGAAAAAATTCCTTCCGGACTCTAGATGGCAGTCAGATAAATCCCTGGATGAACTTATCCGAGAATTATCTAAAAATTATAGCCATGGATGCCCCTAAATGCAAGAAAAGCATCCAAGCCCTCTTTAAATGCAGATATAGAGTTTGCCAAAACTACTTCCTGTGGTAAGATGTTCCAGATTTTAACCACCCTCACTGTGAAGGACCCCTTTCTGCCACTGTTTCTGGTTCAAAAGTGGGTTCATGCTTCCATCTGCTGAAAAGCTTTATGGAGATGAAGATTTCATTTTTCAGCATGACCTGGCACCTGCTCACAGTGCTAAAACCACTAGTAAATGGTTTACTGACCATGGTATTACTGTGCTCAATTGGCCTGCCAACTCTCCTGACCTGAACCCCATAGAGAATCTGTGGGATATTGTGAAGAGAAAGTTGAGAGACGCAAGACCCAACACTCTGGATGAGCTTAAGGCCACTATTGAAGCATCCTGGGCCTCCATAACACCTGATCATTGCCACAGGCTGATTGCCTCCATGCCACGCCGCATTGAAGCAGTCATTTCTGCAAAAGGATTCCCGACCAAGTATTGAGTGCATAACTGAACATAATTATTTGAACTTTTTTTGTTTTAAAAACACTTTTCTTTTATTGGTCGGATGAAATATGCTAATTTTTTGAGATAGGAAATTTGGGTTTTCATGAGCTGTATGCCAAAATCATCAATATTAAAACAATAAAAGGCTTGAACGACTTCAGTTGTGTGTAATGAATCTAAAATATATGAAAGTCTAATATTTATCAATACATTACAGAAAATAATGCACTTTATCACAAGAAGAGAAGATCCTGTATGCGATCTGTTCCCCCTTGGCTGGCTGCATGTGGTTGTTGCTCATCCTCGCCTGCCCCCTCCGGCGGCTGTTCGGGCGTAGGGGCAGGGCCTGCCGGACACATCGGTCGGGTTTGCCTTAGCACCTTCCCGCTGTGTCTTCCTGCCCCACCCCCCGCCCGGCATTGGCCACCGGAGGGGGCGGGCATGGCCTCCCTGCTGCGCGTGTCCCGCCGACAGGGAATAAATTCACTGGGACACAGGAAGGTGTTAGACCTCCAGTGGAAGCCGGAAGTCCGGCAAAACTGGTCGAGGGCGCGTGCGCGGCGTCCCGGCCTCCACGCCGTCTCCCTCCCTGAACCAGGCGCACCTCTGCCTTTCCCACAGGTCAATTGGGTACTTCCATCCACCACAGGCACCATCGGGCACCCTCCAGCTGATATCTACCACTATACCTAACTTCAGCACATCACTTATGGAGACGTAAGCAGCCCCACGAGCATGACTTTTGTTTTATGCATGTGGACTGTCATCATTAGCTGCTACTATTATATGCTGTGCTACTGTACTGCAATGCTGTGACAAGGCATAATCAACCTACTTTAACATGGAAATGCGACAGTGCTTTGCCTGGCTGAATTTACTGCATGTGCTACAACATCTTGCTGTGCTTGTCTGGATACTACAAACTGTTTCATCTGTG
The DNA here is from genome assembly GCF_040937935.1 of Hyperolius riggenbachi. Lineage (NCBI taxonomy): Eukaryota > Metazoa > Chordata > Amphibia > Anura > Hyperoliidae > Hyperolius > Hyperolius riggenbachi. The sequence goes on along the minus strand of NW_027152485.1, from coordinate 76,311 downwards.
CCTATCTATGCCTGTTTTCCATGTGGATTTTGCAATCAAACTGTTTGCTATGGCTGCTTAATACACTGCTGGCTGGACACTGTTTTCCCCATAATCAACCCATGTGTGATTCCAACAAAGCATGCTGATCACATGATGGTACATACCATATCTGGAATTAACTGAAATAGGTTCAAAGTTCCTTTTGGAATTATATTTTGCTGATGGGACAATCGGTACTGCTTCAGTGGTGTAGATGCACATGCTCCACTGTTACATACAATCACTTGAGTTCAGTCATTTCATAGCTGGTTTGAACTTTAGGTGGAGAGTGGGTTATATAGGATTGTGGGTGGCCTGTTGGGGGGAGAGGGGATGGGGAGCTGGGTGGCACACTTTTAATATAGATTTAATATTTTTGTGAAGGATTAATAATAAAGTTTTTTATATTTTTCAAACTTGAAGTTTTTGCTAATTTTGTTCAATCGGGTCATACCCACCTTCAAATTTATCTCACCCTGTTTTCATATGCAATATTAAATACTTAACGCAGGAAGAAGTGAAGGCAAGACTAAATAAATTAAAAATGGACAAGGCACCTGGCCCAGAAGGCATACATTCTTGGGTCCTAAGGGAATTAAGTTTCGTTATCAATAAACCCCTTTATCTTATCTTTTGTGACTCTCTTTCAACTGGCAGAGTTCCGGTAGATTGGCGTACAGCCCATGGTTTCCCATTATTTAATTTAGACCTGTAAGCTTAATTAACATCAGTTGTGTGCAAACTATTTGAGAGGTTACTAAGAGGTATTATACAAGACTTCATAGTAGAAAATAATCTTATTTCTCAGCATCAGCATGGGTTTACTAAAGACAGGTCCTGTTTGACTAACATGCTCAGCTTTTATGAGGTAAGTGAACGCTAATGTGGATATTGGGAATGCTGTAGATGTGATATACTTGGACTTACAAAGGCCTTTGACACTGCTCCCCACAAAAGTCTGCTGCGGAAGTTGGGGATGCAAGGACTGGGGAAGAGTCTGTGTGCATGAGTAGGGAACTGGCTAATGGACAGAAAACAAAGAGTTGTGGTCAATGGATCTTATTCAAAATAGTAGACGATCAGTACTGGGTCCAGTGCTCTTCAATGTATTAATTAACAATCTAGTAGATGCAGTAGAAAGCAATGCGGCTATTTTTGCAGATCACACAAAATTGTGCAGAATCATCAACTCTCAGGAAGATAGTGACATATTGCATCAGGATCTGGATAGGATGGCTATATGGGCACATAAATGGCAGATGAAATTCAGTGTTGAAAAATGTAAAGTCATGCATATGGTCGTACCAATGGTCTAACACCATACAAAATAAATGGGATACAGATGAGGACGTCAAACTTGGAGAAGGACTTAGGAGTACTCATCGACAACAAGTTAAATCATAGTCAATGCAAAGCCACTGCAGCTAAAGCTAATAAAATTTTGAGATGCATTAAAAGGGAAATATTTGTTTTCCCTTTTGGGGCTAATTGGACCATGCCTTGTAAAGGTAGCCATACACTGGTCGATTTGCCATCAGATTCGACCAACAGATAGATCCCTCTCTGATCGAATCTGATTAGAGAGGGATCGTATGGCTACCTTTACTGCAAACAGACCGTGGACCGATTTCAGCATGAAACCGTTCACAATCTGTGGTGGTGGTGCTGCCGCCACTCACCCCCCCCCCCCCCCACACACACACACACATACATTACCTACTCCGCCGGCGCGACTGCCCCTGGTCACTGCTGCTTCATCTCCGCTCTGGTCTCCGGCATGCTTCACTTCTTCCTGCCCAGCAGGAAGTTTAAACAGTAGAGCGCCCTCTACTGTTTAAACTTCCTGCTGGGCAGGAAAAAGTGAAGCATGCCGGAGACCAGAGCGGAGACGAAGCAGCGGTGACCGGGGGCAGTCAAGCCGGCGGAGCAGGTAATGTATTGCTGCTCTATTGCGTCGGTCGTCGGGCACTCGAACGCCGCTAGCGACGCGCTCCCTACCCGCGGGCGATCGACGGTAATTTTCCGCACGGAGCGATCGACGGGATCGGACGAAATAGATCGAAATTCGGCGTGTAGCGGGAATCTGCTGTCGATCTGGCGGGAATCGGCCTAGTGTATGGCAAGCGTAAGGGGTTTTTTTGCCTTCCCCTGGATCAACAGGGATATGTGAGGGAGCAGGCTGGTGTGGTACTTTGTTTTATGGTTGAACTCGATGGACGTAGGTCTTTTTTCAACCTAACTAACTATGTAACTTGAGGAATTCAGTCTATGTTATTCATTGCTAAGTGTTAAGTGAAGCAGCAGCAGCAGCACTGTCCATCAAGACTGCTGTTAAAGCGGTATGGTCACCATAAAAATCAAATTTCAACAGCAACTGGTCTGGGTGTATTAACCCTCCTGGCGGTATAAAAAAATACGCCAGGAAGCAGCGCGGCAGTTTTTTTTAAAACATTTTTTTTCTATATCATGTAGCGAGCCCAGGGCTCGCTACATGATAGCCGCTGCTCAGCGGCATCCCCCCGCCCTCTTCGATCGCCTTCGGCGATCTCCGATCAGGAAATCCCGTTCAAAGAACGGGATTTCGTGGAGGGCTTCCCCTCACTAACGTCGGGTCGTCATTGGGAGTCGCGGGCCACCCCTCGGCGCTGCCTGGCACTGATTGGCCAGGCAGCGCACGGGGTCTGGGGGGGGGGGGGGGGCGCGCGCCACACCGTATAGCGGCGATCGGGCGCGCGGCGGCGGCGATCGGGGTGCTGGCGCAGCTAGCAAAGTGCTAGCTGCGTCCAGCAAAAAAAAAAATTAAACAAATCGGCCCAGCAGGGCCTGAGCGGCACCCTCCGGCGGCTTACCCCGAACTACGTTCGGGGTTACCGCCAAGAAGGTTAAGTGATAAAGATGCTAATCCTGCATTCAAAATTTGCAAAACTTTTTCTGCTGTTATGGTTTGTAGTTATCACATACTTTAGGAGCACTGGCCCTAGTGCCAAAGAGTTGAATGCTGGGAGTTATTTTTATCTATAATACATTCCACCTCTTCCATTTACTTTCCTTCCTAGCTGCTCATCAGGAACACCCTCTGATTACTTGTGTTTACAATCAAGGCTAAGGTGACTCAGTGATTGGATGTGTAAATTAAAAAAAAGGAAAAAAAAGTGCAGTTGTTAGTATACACCTCAGTGGGAGTGTCTGAAGACTGGGAGGAGAGCAGCTAATGAATACACAATGAGCAAGAGAAGGGAGGGGGTAAACAAGAGTCAGGGAGGATAGATGTCAGCATTAGCTTGGCAAGATGGCCACTGCCTAGAATAGGATTTTCTGCTTTTCCTTTATAAAATTCACAGGAATCATTACGTGGATAGCACAATACATCTGTTACGTAAGTAGAAGTAGTATTTATCTACTTATATATGTATTTTATTATTTCTAGGTTAGCATGGGTGTTGCTTGTTCATTAAAGGACTACTGTAGGGGGTCGGGGGAAAATGAGATGAACTTACCTGGGGCTTCTAACGGTCCCCCTCAGATGCCTTGTGCCCATGCAGCCACTCACCGATGCTCCGGGCCCCGCCGCTGGTTCACTTCTGGAATTTCTGACTTTAAAGAGAATCTGTACTAAAATACTTATTATAAAAAGCATACCATTCTATTCATTATGTTCTCCTGGGCCCCTCTGTGCTGTTTCTACCACTCCCTGCTGAAATCCTGGCTTGAAATTATCAGTTTCAGGCAGTGTTTTCAAACAAAAAACATGGCTGCTAACCAGCATGTGACAGGCTCAGAGAAGCTCAGTCTGTGACTCATACAGAGCCTGCAGGGGGCCTGGAGAGGGTGTGTATAACTTCTATCCTATCACAGCAGAGCAGCACATTGTCTGAGCCGACAAAGGAAAGAAGATTAGATTATATCACAGAGATAATACAGCCAATGTTCAACTAGGAAAGGCTGCAGTAAGACAGGCCACATTAGAACAGGTATAGGAACTTATAGGATAGAAGAAATAAGGCTGAAAATTTTGTTACAGAGTCTCTTTAAAGCCGGAAAACCACTGCACCTAGGTGGCCATGTCCTCACTCCCACTGATGTCACCAAGAGCGTACTGTGCAGGGGCAGATCATACTAAGCCTGCGCAATACACTCCTGGTGACGTCAGCGGGAGGGAGGGCGCGGCTGCACAGGTGCAGTGGTTTTCCGACTATAAAGTCATCAGGCAATCCTAAAGAAAATAAGTGCTACTTACCCGGGGCTTCCTCCAGCCCCAAGCTCCCAGCATGTCCTTTGCCGCAGCTCTGCAGTCAGCCGTTCACCGCAGCTCCGTCCTGGTCCCCGGCGATGTTGTCAGGGCGATCTCCAGGTAGGCCTGTACTGCGCCTGCGCGAGCGGCGCTGTCAATCACCGCCACATAGGCTGGAGCGGACTGTCCCCTGTATACTCGTTTTTTCCCCATCTCCATGCCACTATGTCCCTGAGCGTCAGTCTATGGGGAAGAAGTACTGTGACTTGTTTCTACTGGCGCTGATGGTGTCAGATCATGGCTCTGTTTCTGAGTAGCAGCAAGTGCAGTGATTGGCCCAATAATGGAGCCATGTTCCTGCCCACACCATCGGCTCCAGTGATAACACAAGTTGCCATGCGTTCCCCTTACTGCTGCTAGGGTTTACTTTCAGAGTAGGGCTTATATTTCAAGCATGCTCAAAATTCCTGCTAGAGCTTACTTTTGGGAATGTCTTAATTTCGGGTAAAGAGGGGTTGTACCTAGACTTGGGTTTTGCTGTAAATAACACAGTATGTTATAATTTGCTAAATTTAAAAAAAAAAAAAAAAAAAAAAAAAAAAAAAAACCTTAAAATATGGAGCAAGTGCATGAATTAAAAGTTGGTTTACCTGAAGAGGTCTGTACAAGGCATACTCATCTCGAAAAAGTTGGTCATGGTGGGTAAGGCAGTCTAACCATCGACCATCAACAAGAGCTTGTCCAATTGCTATAGCTTGCACTCTGAAAGACAAAAACAATAGGAACATAAATTTGAATAATAAAAACATATTTGCTGATGGCCCGGCATTGCCCAGGTACATATTTGGCTGGTGTTGGCTCCGCCCAGTTTTTCTAACCCTAACACAATTACTCAATGACCTAGTTTGTGAACTTTGCGGTCTTTGGCATTAATAATTTGCATTGATATAAAACAAATCTAATAATCTAATTATCACGACCACCTTCAATGAGTCCTCGTCCACCCCCAACCACCTCTCGGTGGGAGTCCCCCAAGGTTCGGTCCTTGGCCCCCTACTGTTCACCCTATACACATCCTCCATTGGCAAGGTTATCTCCTCCATGGGTTTTAACTACCATCTGTATGCAGATGACACCCAGATCTACCTCCACACCCCTGACATATCCACCACTACCATGGACAAGGTCTCCTCCTGCCTATCCGCCATCTCCTCCTGGATGTCTGCTAGGTTCCTGAAACTAAATCTAGACAAAACGGAATTTATGATCTTCCCACCCCGGCCATCCACGAACCTCCCAGATGTGCATGTCACTGTTAACCACACTACCATTCGCCCTACCTCTCAAGCCCGCTGTCTGGGTGTCACCCTGGACTCCGCACTCTCCTTCACTTCCCACATCCAAAACCTCACAAAGTCCTGCAACTTCCACCTTCGTAACATCTGTAAGATTCGCCCTTTCCTGACCTCTGCCACCAGCAAACTCCTCATCCATGCCCTCATAATTTCCCGCCTTGACTACTGCAATGCCCTGCTGTCTGGTCTCCCTATGACCCGAACAGCCCCACTGCAGTCCATCATGAATGCTGCAGCCAGAATTATCCACTGCTCCCATTGCTCCACCACGGCAGACCCCCTCCTAGAATCCCTCCACTGGCTTCCTATCCAGTCCAGAATCAGGTTCAAGATACTGTGTCTGACCTACAAATCTGTCCACAAAACCTGTCCAACCTACATTTCCGATCTTACTCAGAGGTACACACCTAGCCGCTCACTCCGCTCTTCCAATGAACTTCGCCTAACCGCCCCCTGCATCACCCAGTCCCATGCACGCCTCCAGGACTTCTCAAGAGCTGCTCCAACACTATGGAACTCCCTACCTCCACCCATTAGGGCAGCCCCCTCCTTCAACATCTTCAAGAAAGCCCTCAAAACTCACCTTTTCACTCTGGCCTACTACCCCTCACAAGTGCTCTAAACCTACAGCTGAACTCTGGTCCCCTACCATTCGTGTCCTTACCTCTCCCTCTAGATTGTAAGCCTTTGGGCAGGGTCCTCCTCCTTTTGTGTCCTACCTGATCTGGCACCTCCATTACTGTGAACCCATGCCATGCATTTGAGTGAACCTAACTTGCCTAATCTCCATGCTTCATCCAGTGACTGACTAAGCATTACCTTGTACTAATACTGTGCTGTGTGATCTGGTTTTCTTGTATTCCTGTATTGTCATATTGCTGTATGTCACCCCTAAATATTGTCTGTAACCTAAATTAATGTTCAGCGCTGCGTAATATGTTGGCGCTTTATAAATACAATAAATAATAATAATAATAATAATATGCAACACCTTCGATTTGATGACAAGGACACGCGGGAAGAACGGCCCCGCTGTCAAACCACCCCCCCCCCCCGGCCGCCGCAGCTGTTCCCGCTGCCAGACAGCCAGCAGCGTCAGACCTCGATCAGCCGGCGACCAGTTAGAGTGGGCGCAAGGACCTACCTAGCGGACACCGCTGTTATGCGGAAGTGACATCACTTCCGCATATTTGCGCCTGGCGCCCGCTCTAACTGGTCAGGTCGCCCGCTGATCGAGGTCTGACGCTGCTGGCTGCGAGGTGAGGGGGCGCCTGTCACTCACTACCTAACGGGGGTCCCTGTCACTCACTATCTAACCTGGGTTCCCTGCTGTCACTCACTATCTAACGGGGGTCCCTGCTGTCACTCACTACCTAACTGGGGGTCCCTGCTGTCACTCGCCAGCAGCATCAGACCTCGATCAGCGGGCGACCCGACCAGTTAGAGCGGGTGCCAGGCGCAAATATGCGGAAGTGATGTCACTTCCGCATATCAGCGGTGTCCGCTAGGTAGGTCCTAGCGCCCACTCTAACTGGTCGCCGGCTGATCGAGGTCTGACGCTGCTGGCTGGGCGGGGGGGAGGGGAACGGGGGGGGGGGGCGCACAGGTGCCCCGATCTCCAAGGACCCAAGGAACGCCCCTGCCAGTGCTACAATGTTTTCTGATGTGTACTATACAGGCCTATAGAAAAAAAGCACATATACTCATGTCTCTTTCTCTCTCTGCTTTTACAGTATGGTGTAGACGTGTTGGACCAAATGGCACGGATGTATTCCGTAAGAGCAGCAACACGCAGGTGGCCAGTAGCAGTTTTTTACAATATGCTGGACCTGGCGGTGGTGAATGCCTACATTTTGTACAAGGCATGTACAGGGTGGACAGGCAAAAGAAGATTGTTTCTGAGTCTTCTAGCTAAGGAACTCCGTTGCCGATTTATGCAGCACAAGGAAATATTGGCACAAAGGCGGGCTGCTGAAGCTGTTGCAGCTGCTGTGCCAGGGACTGTACCGACAACACAGTGCCAGGTGCAAGAGCGCTGCAACAGGAATCGCAGCAGGTTTACCTGTGCAACATGTAAAAAATTCACCTGTGCCAAATGCAGGGACGATGGACACTGGGTCTGCAAACGCTGTAAACTCTGTAAAGTTTGAAACACTGAAAAATAAAACAGAATTTTTGGTTTTGCGCGATCGTGAATTTTCACGTGAAACGATACCGTTTTGCGCGGAAACGAGAATTTTCGCGCGAAACCAATATCTATAAACGTTATCGATACACACCAAGCCGCTCACTCCTCTCCTCCAATGAACTTTGCCTGACCGTCCCCCGCATCACCCAGTCCCATGCACGCCTCCAGGACTTCTCAAGAGCTCCAACACTATGGAACTCCCTACCTCCACCCATTAGGGCAGCCCCCTCCTTCAACACCTTCAAGAAGGCCCTCAAAACTCACCTTTTCACTCTGGCCTAGCACCCCTCACAATTGCTCTAAACCCACAGCTGAACTCTGGTCCCCTACCTTTCGTGTCCCTACCTCTCCCTCTAGATTGTAAGCCTTTGGGCAGGGTCCTCCTCCTTTTGTGTCCTACCTGATCATGCACTTCCATTACTGTGAACCCATTTGAGTGAACCTAACTTGCCTAATCTCCATGCTCCCATCCAGTGACTAAGCATTACCTTGTACTCATACTGTGCTGCGTGATCTGGTTTGCATGTATTCCTGTATTGTCTTATTGCTGTATGTCACCCCTAAATATTGTCTGTAACCTAAATTAGTGTCCAGCGCTGCGTAATATGTTGGCGTTTTATAAATACAATAAATAATAATAATACCTCTCGCTGTGCAGTGTCTTTTGCAAGCGGTGGAAGTTCACACCGGACTTTATTCACTGTGCCCAATAGCATTGTTTTGCGCTGCAGCAGTCTGTGCGACAGTGACAGTGAAGTAAAGAAATTGTCCGTCGTGGGTTTATATAAATATCATATGTATTATGGCAATGACAAACCTTAGCAGACTCCCATCCAGTGACTGACTATGCATTACCTTGTACTCATAGGCCTGGTGCACACCAGGAGTTTTTCTGAGCGTTTTGAGTTTTTAAATCTGCTGCTAATGTTATCCTATGTGTCTGTGCACTGTGTCTGAGCAGTTACCAGACAGCAGCGAGCAGTTACCAGGCAGCAGCGAGCAGTTACCAGGCAGCAGCGAGCAGTTACCAGGCAGCAGCGAGCAGTTACCAGGCAGCAGCGAGCAGTTACCAGGCAGCAGCGAGCAGTTGCCAGGCATCAGCAAGCAGATACCAGGCAGCAGTGATCAGATACCAGGCAGCAGTGATCAGATACCAGGCAGCAGTGATCAGATACCAGGCAGCAGTGATCAGATACCAGGCAGCAGTGATCAGATACCAGGCAGCAGTGATCAGATACCAGGCAGCAGTGATCAGATACCAGGCAGCAGTGATCAGATACCAGGCAGCAGTGATCACATACCAGGCAGCAGTGATCAGATACCAGGCAGCAGTGATCAGATACCAGGCAGCAGTGATCAGTTACCAGGCAGCAGTGATCAGTTATTAGGCAGCAACAAGCATTTACCAGGCAGCAGTGATCAGATACCAGGCAGCAGTGATCAGTTACCAGGCAGCAGTGATCAGTTATTAGGCAGGAACAAGCATTTACCAGGCAGGAACAAGCATTTACCAGGCTGCAGTGATCAGTTACCAGGCAGCAGCGAGCAGTTGCCAGGCATCAGCAAGCAGATACCAGGCAGCAGTGATCAGATACCAGGCAGCAGTGATCAGATACCAGGCAGCAGTGATCAGATACCAGGCAGCAGTGATCAGATACCAGGCAGCAGTGATCAGATACCAGGCAGCAGTGATCAGATACCAGGCAGCAGTGATCAGATACCAGGCAGCAGTGATCAGATACCAGGCAGCAGTGATCAGATACCAGGCAGCAGTGATCAGATACCAGGCAGCAGTGATCAGATACCAGGCAGCAGTGATCAGATACCAGGCAGCAGTGATCAGATACCAGGCAGCAGTGATCAGATACCAGGCAGCAGTGATCAGATACCAGGCAGCAGTGATCAGATACCAGGCAGCAGTGATCAGATACCAGGCAGCAGTGATCAGATACCAGGCAGCAGTGATCAGATACCAGGCAGCAGTGATCAGTTATTAGGCAGCAACAAGCATTTACCAGGCAGCAGTGAGTGTCTGTGCACACTGGAGCAATGAGGTTTTGTAAAAAAAAAAAACCCATAGCATTACATTGGGAAGAGCTTTTAGAGGTTTCAAAAGCTCTTCCCAATGTAATGCAATGGGGTTTTTTACAAAACCTCATTGCTCCAGTGTGCACAGACACATAGGATAACATTAGCAGCACAAAGAACAGAATTCTCTGGTTGTGGGGGATGGGAGGTGGTCAAATAGAGTAACTTAGACCCAAAGTGATTTAGTTCAAGTACACAAATGGAAATGTGCTTGTTTTCAGAACAAAAGAAAGAGAACAATGGAGTTGATAGCATGTTAAAAAACTCAGCAGGGGTGCTACTAGGTGTGAGCTCCAGGGAATTAACGCAAATTTGCGCAGCCCTGGTAAATCTAGTGTTAAGGGCTTTCCCCGCTGCCATTACAACGATCGCGATGATGTCATCGATGTCAGACGGAGTCCCGATCCACCCCGCAGCGCTGCCTGGCACTGATTGGCCAGGCTGCGCAGGGGTCTGGGGGGGGGGGCGGTTACGCGGCGGGTAGCAGCACACCGGCGGTGAACAGAGGCAATCGTCCACAACACGCAGCACACAAAGTGCTTGCTGTGTGTTTTAAAAAAATGTTTTATGAAAATCGGCCCAGCAGGGCCTGAGCGGCGCCCTCCGGCGGTCATGGACGAGCTGAGCTCGATACTGCCAAGGAGGTTAAGTCTGTTCAACCAAAGTGCTATACCATTCCTAATAGTCCAAGTTGTTCTAAAGCATCCTAATTACCCTGATTAATTGGGAACAACTGTTTTAATCAACTCAACAGGAGAAAAACAGCAGCTCTCTGCAATTGGTTTCTAGACAGTCATGGCTAAGACAAAGGAGCTCAGTGAGGACCTGCAGCAGCACATTGTAGCTGCTCACAAGTTAGGAAAGGGTTACAAGGCCATTTCTAAATGTTTTCAAGTTCCATTGGCTACAGTGCAAAGTATTATCTAAAAAAATACAAGATGTTCCACATTGTGGAATATCTTAGAGGACGTGGTCGGAAGCCAAAAGTAAAACCTGTGCTGGCCAGGAGGATAGTGAGAGAGGTGAAAAAGAATCTAAGGATCACCACCAAGGCCATCCTGGTGAATCTGGGCTCTGCTGGTGGCAATGTCTCAAGGCAGACAATCCAACGGACACTGTACACTGCTGGGTTCCACGGATGCAGACCAAGGAGGACGGACGCCACTTCTCCAGATAAGGCCTACAAAAGCCTACTTGGCCTTTGCAAATGCTCATCTGGACAAAGACGACGACTTCTGGTCTTCTGTGTTATGGTCAGATAAAACAAAAATTGAATTGTTTGGTTGCAATGAGGTTTCCTTTATTTGGTGTAAAAAAAGGAGAATTGCTGTAATAGCCAATAAAGGCTTTTCTATTAAATATTGAAAAGGGTATAAATGTTGGACTGGACACTTTTTGCTCTAATGTAAATAAACGCTGAAAAATTTGACACCTATGTAGTTTCCAGGCAAAAAAGTACTTGGTAGTTGAATAAAAGTAACAGTCAAAATTTGCCAGGGGTATGAATAATTATGGGCAGCACTGTATGTATGTAAATATATAGTTGCTCCAGTTAAGTAGAAGCATACAGGTATTGGTCTCTTTTCGTGATATTACTAGATACCCACTACCTTGCTATTACCAGTCTTTTTGAGAATAGATACAGGTTTTTTGTTGTGGTTTTTTTTGGTGTGTGGGGGGGGGGGGGGGGGGGGGGAAGTTTTGCAGCACAATTTGTGCTTTGTAGCACCAGCTACCATATATCAGTCAATATAATTTGCTTATAAATTGCTTACTACACTTTACACAGTGTGTCACTGTCATCCTCTCCCATTGGCTGCCGGTCACGAGTCCCCAGAACCACCACATTACAAAAAAGATATTGCAGTTTTAGAGCAGGTGCAGAGACCGGCAACAAAATTGATACGTGGGATGGAAGGTCTCACTTACCTAGAAAGGTTAGATAAACTGGGTTTATTTAGTCTAGAGAAAAGACGCCTTAGAGGAGATCTAATTAACATGTATAAATACATCAGAGGGCAATATAATAGCATGGCGGATGAGCTTTTTGTCCCTAGGCCTTCTCAAAGGACTAGATGACATGATCTGCGCATGGAGGAAAAACGTTTTAGCCATTTATTTAGGAAAGGGTTCTTTACAGTAAGAGTGATTAAGATGTGGAATGCATTGCCACAGGAAGTCGTTATGGCAAACTCTATACCTGCATTTAAAGGAGGCTTAGATGATTTCCTTGCGTTGAAAGACATCCATGGCTACAATTACTAGGTAATGCCTAATGATGTTGATCCAGGGATTTTATCTGATTGCCATCTGGAGTCGGGAAGGAATTTTTCCCTTTTGGGACTAATTGGACCATGCCTTGTAAGGGTTTTTTCACCTTCATCTGGATCAACAGGGATATGTGAGGGAGCAGGCTAGTTTTGTACTTCGTACTGGTTGAACTCGATGGACGCATGTCTTTTTTCAACCAAAATAACTATGTAACTTTGAAAGCGCCAGCCTGATTAGTGAGAATGTGTGCATTTAGCATGCATAAGGACACTCTATGCTTTAGCAACACTCCATTGAGAAAGTCGGTAGTGGCCGATAAAACATGTCGGGTCCTTTGGCATGGATTGCCTCACAGGACCCTTGTGAATCCGCTCCGTTGTGCTGATTGCACCGCCACCATTCCGCTACATTTACCTTGCTTGCATCCTATTGGTCGCGTTGCAAGCCTCACATCGGCGCACTTCCTCTTTCCGGCTTGAAGGAAGAAGTGTGTCTGTGTGAGGCTTGCAATGCGCCCAATAGGACAAGTGCAAGCTCTTTGAAATGCAGGGCGGATGGCGGAATTATGGGTAAATAACCCCTTGTAACCCCGCTGCACACCTGCACCAATGAAACCTCATTTGAATCACGAGTAATCACTCGTGTTCACTTGTGAAAGCATCCTGTGAGCATCACTGCTTGAAAGCACAGGATGACAATATAGCCAATTGTTTCCCAACTGTTTCTGAGCTAAGTGCTTCTGCCTTACTGTTACTGATTTTTGCCTTTATTTTGATTACGTTCAGCCTGACGCCTGCACTGACCTCTGCCTGGATTTTGACTATTCCCTGTCTGCCTTGTTTGTACAGTTTCACAAATTTTAAAGTTTATTCACAAATGTTTATTCACAGGTACTATAATGATCTTCTGCATTTTCAGATGGGCTGCAACCTCTATCATGATCTTTGTAAAGCTCCTGGGAGAACTTGAAATCCCTAAGGGGAGTGCCTTGAACTGCATGTGAAGGACCTGGGATCGAATGCAAACTGCTGCTCTCAGATATTTCCAGTGAGCCAGCAGAATGGGTACATGATAATATGCGTCCATAAGATCTATGGACGCCATGAAGTAATCCTTTCCCTGAAGCTGAATTGTGGAAGTAATTGATTCCATGCAAAGCTTTTTTGCATTTTACAAAACGGTTCAAAAAACAAAGATTTATAATCAGGCGAAAATCTATGTTCGGCTTTAGAACCAGGAAGAGAGTGGAGTAGAAACCCCCTCCTCTCTCCTGAACTGGAACCTCTTCCACAACTCCCTTCTAGAAAAGATTTCCCACAGTTTTTTCCATAGCAGACTGCTTCAATGGGGACTGCAAAAAAACGTTTCATTCTGAAATGTTTTGGAGGTTTCCTGGAAATTTGAATTATGTACCCTTCCCTGATTGTCTGGCAAATGTATTTGCTTTTTGAAATTTTTTGCCAGGCCGGGGAAAAATGCTTTCAACCTGCCTCCCACGTGAACATAGTCATTGTTCAGTATTGGATTGTGTTGGGGTATTTGAGGATTGAAGAGGAAGCCTTTGGCTTTAAGGCCTTTTTCGCATGCCATTTTTTATTCGGTTCCTTCAATCTAATTTTTTCTGGAGCCCCGAAATCTTTTTCTGGGAGCCTGTTTTTTTCTTTAGGAGGAGGAAAAGTCTCTCTTTTCAGCTGCCCTTTCTAGAGCTTGCTCAAGGGCTGAACAACAGGTCTCCTGCAAATGGGAGGCCACAAAGTTTCACCTTAGTTGCCATATCACCTTCCCAATTTTTTAGCCATAAAAATCTGCAAACATAATTGATCAACGCTAGACTCCTAGCAGAAATTTTGACAGCCTCACTAGAAGCATCCGCAAGGAACTTAGCGGCTAACTTAAGGCTAGTGTAATGATCCGCTCAGTTGCCTGCGCAGGCAGGCAGCTTTTTGACCACTGTTCAGGTCTGCATTCTGCAGGTCTCTGGAAGAGAGACCTTTTGTCAGTTTTGCAGCTTGCTGCTGCTGAGGAATTTGCATATGTTTGTCATGCAAATTGCCTAGCCACATCCTTTGTAGGCTTGCTCTATATATACCATGTGATTCCACAGTAAGTCGCTGGTCATAAGGGTTTGTCCTGTGAAACTCTCCTGGAGTGTCAGCCTTGCTTATTGTTTGAAGATTAGCTTAGAGTAATCCCTGGGACTGCACTAGGCATCCTTGCTAGGGCAGTCAGGATTGTATTATTTGTATTGCCTGTTCTGTCTGCCTGTGGGGTGCTAACCAGAACAGCGGTTGTTACTGGTAGGCCCTTCTGTTCTGTCTGTCGTGCTTGGATCACATTAGCCTCTAGCAGTAGCGGCTGTGGATCCTTCTGGTCTGCAACTCCCTTGCTTTACTTGGATCGCACTTGCTCTGACGGTAAGAGCAGTGGATCCTGCTAGCTCTGTTGCCTTACTTAGGTCGCACTCGCTCTGGCGGAAAGAGCAGTGGATCGTATCTCGCACTGATCCCTGTTTTTGTGTACCTGTCTTGTCTGCTACGAACGCTTGCTGGAGGCTCGGTGAGGTAACTGTTAAGCAAGCGCTCGCGTCCTCTGTTTTATGTTTGTCTGTCGGTGGTTAGTTAGGCGTGCTTGTCTCTGTTGTGCTTAACACGCGGAGACCGCGCAGAAAACGCGTTCGCTGTTGTGAATGAGTGTGGTGTTCGCGTTTAGTTAGCATTTATTATTTTCCTTTCCTTTTGCGTTCTCCCTCGGTTTCCTCTGTTGTGTGTCCACCGTCGCAGGTTGGAGACTAGATTGGTGCACACACATACATTCCTCCTCTGTGCTTATTCTGTCTTTTGTCGCTGTTAGCAATCGCCATCCCCTGCGATTGCTTTCTCACCTGATCTTCATGGTTGTGTGTTCATCGTCGCAGGATGGCGACTAGATTGGTGGACACACATACCCTCTGTTGCTTTGATCTCTCTCTTTCAGGGCCATCTTGCCCTGCTATTCTTCCCTTCGTACAATTCCTGTCTGGCGTCTGTGGCAGGGCAGAGGAGCTGTTCCTCTGCACTCCACAGCTCCACCTGCCGACAGGAATTTCCCTCTACAGGTGCGTTGCACCTTTTGCTGGGTTCCCGCAAATTATACGCTTGTGGAGGATTTCCGCCGCAGCCATTTAACAGAATTAAATTAGCAGTGCAGGTGGCTGCTAAATTAGGAGATAACGAGGCAGAAATTGCCTTCCAGGCTTTTTTTGAGCATAGTCTCCATTTTCCTATTTGAAAAATCTTTTAGTAAACCCGTATCCTCAAAGGGAATAGCTGAATTTTTGGATAATTTTGAAATGGCAGCATCAATTTTAGGACATTTAGACCATTTGATAATGTCTACCACATTAAAAGGATATCACCTTCACTCTACCTGTAATGGACTTAATCTCCAATGCACCCAGCCCTCACCTCATAATCAATATATACAAAGTGTGAATTGATAATAAAACTCTGGAAAAAACAATCCCATCCAGACAAAAATGGGAGGCGACTGGTATTGAGATTGCGGACGATAATTGGGACGATGCCTTAATGGCAGTTAAAAGATCCTCACCATGCGTATGTGACCGTATGAACTAATTATATATACTTTATCAATCGTACCTTACCCCTGACAAACTACATAATTATAAGCCCCTACTCACCAGACATTTGACCCAAATGCCTAGCGACCTCCCCATCATTTCTACATCTAATTTGGGAGTGTCCCCCTGTGGCAAATTACTGCACACAAGTTAACAAATTTCTGCATGCTAAAATGGGATTCCCTGTCCCACTGGACCCTATACTATATGTGAGGACTTATTGGGGGTTTCAGAGCGTTTGGCATTTTCCTCACATGGACACTATACTGTGTTTGCTGAAATTCATACAAGATGAAAGTCTGGACTCTTCTTTAAAGACCCTCATGACCGAAACACTGTTTATGGCTAGCCTGGAGGTGGCGTGCAGATGGCTTGGGCCCACGCCCCCTCTGGTCACCAACAGGATAAAAAAAACTAACAACTCCCTGCCATACAAGAAACTTATATACATCCAAAGAGGCAGGGCCCCTAAATTTAATTTAGTAAGGGATAAAGGGAAAAATGTATACTCAATCCAGAGGCCTTCTCCCCATGCTCATATCTATTAATATTCATTTATTACTAACCTCTAAGTCCCCACTGTATTACTGTTATATGCAAATTTGGCTATTCCTGTTTTATATATAAAATTCCTCTAGCCTACATTACTTATTTGTATCAACATAACACCTCTGCTGTAACTTACCAAGTCTCTGACTCCTATGCAACAATATATGACATTTACCTTTGTAAATGAATAACTTGCATACAATCATTCACATATATTCCTATGCACACTGTCTCAGACTGTTACTACTTTTTTTGTATTCAATTGTTTTGTATTCAGCCTTGTTTTGTTAAAGAAAAAAAAATATATCGCCTTTTGAATGATTTTGAAATAAACAGCCTCTTATCAGGTTCTTTTCATTCATCCACAATTAAAGCCACCATTGTTTTGTGCACTGCAAAAAAAAAACCTGTTTCTGAACTACCTGTTCTGAATACATATCACCCTCAATAGAAGCAGGTTTAGGCTTATCAATAAGAATATTCAAAGCCATACACATGTTCTCTAACAATTCATTAGACTGCTCAGGCAACAGTTTACATTTTCCTCTATTAGAGCTTCTGGGTGTCTCTTCTTCCAGAACGGAAGATTCCCCTACATGCTTTATTTCCTCCAAGGAGGAATCCACAACCCTCTGTGCCCCAAATATACTAGGTAAGTCCGTATCCAATATTGGAGGGTAGGAGCTTCCTTTTCAGCCAAAAACCTTTCTGCTAAACGCTCCTGAAACTTAGATGACATATAATTAAACATGTCACCACTTTCATGTTTTACCACTTGCAGTATACAGGCATTGCACGAGGGTTTGGGATAGGAAGGAGCAAGATTTTTCTGGCATATACCACATTCCTTCATGGTTTCAAATAGCGTGGAGTTCTGAAACACACAGGCAGAAAACAAGGCCAAAGAGTTAGGCTGGTTTCACAGTGGGACGTTAAAGTCCCATGTTACAGCAGCCTGTAACGCAGCCTAACTCACAGAACTGTAAATTAAATTGTGCTGTTCACAGTGCACACATTGTGTTACACAGTAACGCAGCACGTTTAAACAAAGTGCTGCATGCTGTACGTTATACTGAGCTAAGCCACGTTAGACTGTTTGCACATGCTCAGTAATGTTGGAGGAGAAGGTCTCCCCTCCTCCTCTGCGGCCAGCCACATGGCTAATTAATATTCACTGCACTGCTGAGACTGGTGGTGGGACTGTAGTGTTGTCCGGATCATGAATGAATCGTTCATTTGATCCGGATCTCTTTTGTGAGTCGAATCATCCGGATCATCACAATGAAAGATTTGGTTCACAGTGTATGTCTGTCTGGAAGAAACAGGAACATACAGAATGTACAGTGCAGGAAAAGTCCTGTCCTGCTAGTCATTTCACCCAATCTGCTTCCCTAGTAAAATGATTCAAATGATTTGGTTCAAAGATCCGGATCTTTTCAATGATCCGATTCAAATGATCCGAATCCTTAAAAAGTTCCGGACTTCCTATCACTAACCTGGAGGGGCTGCTTTGAGAGCTGCATAACGCAGCTCAATCTGACGTCCAACTTCAACACCACCATACGTTGCGTTAGGGGCACGTTATGCGACCTTAACGTAGCACCTAACGCAATGTCTTAGTGTGTAAGTAGCCTTAGAGTACATACATAAAAAAGCTTTGCCCCATAAGTACTGACGAAAAAAGATCTTACCTGGTCGGTGTCAGAATGCGCCACAGTTTCCCTGCCCTGAGAGGTATCCTCCATTGCAGATGGCTGAGGGGAAAGCTGATCCAGCACACTATGCCGCTGCGTCTATGCGTATGAAATAGACACGTGCGGCATTCCCAAGAGGCATGGAGTCCACATCCCCTCCGGCATAAGTTCCGGGTAGCCACAATGTCAACTTCTGCCGGAGCCTCCAGTGTAGAGCGCCGCCCACCGCTCTGCGCTCCAATCTATGGCTGGACGTGATGGATCTTTCAGAGACCTGCAGAAGGCATCAGCACTTGCTAGGTCTCCGTTTTACCAGCCGTCACCCGCTCGGATCCCCCACGCACATGGGTCGCCATGCGGAGTCCCAATCTAGGAACTCCCACAGGCAGGCAGGCCTTACCCTTGGACCCCTGGGAGATCTAGAAATGGCATCTTGTCCTGTCCAGGGGACAGTAAAGCACTGAGGATAGGTAGGAGGATGTGGCTATTTCATTGAATCTTGAGCTTCCTGTCCCCTAGGCAGGCGGGGAAAGAGGGGAGTCAAGCAGAATAATAGATTTCTTCCTTCTTCCTAGATCACTTCTCTGCATGGCTCCTCCAGTTCCTGTCCTCCGATATCCCTACCATCATTATGGGCGACTTTAACATTCATGTTGACACCAACAATTCTGCCGCCACTAAACTTCTGTCACTTACTTCCTCCTACGGCCTGTCAGTGGTCCACTGCTCCAACTCACTCTAATGGTCATACACTTGACCTCATATTCACTCGTCTCTGTTCTATCACTGATTTCACTAATTCTCCTCTCCCGCTCTCTGATCATAACCTACTAAACTTCTCTCTCTCCTCCTCACTTCCTACCACCCTGCCTCAAGCACGCTCATATACACGCAGGAACTACCGCAACATAGACATGCAATCTGTCTCTGATGGCTTGGCACCTCTCCTCACACAACCATTCACTGACCCTGACTCAGCAGCTGCACACTATCATTGCTCAATCACGCAAGTCATGGATGAAATCACACTCCTCACCAATGTCCGCCCGCACCGTGTCAGTCGCCAACCCTGGCTGACCAAAGCTACTAAACAGCTAAAGGGGTGCTCTAGGGTAGCTGAACGCCGTTGGAGAAAAACTAATACTAATGAGGATTTCATTACTTACAAAAAAAGAGTTGAACAAGTTTAAAACCGCTCTCTCTTCTGCAAAACAATCATACTTCTCCTCCCTCATATCCTCCCACTTGCACAATCCAAAGCGCCTGTTCAGTACTTTCAACTCCCTTCTCCGTCCACCCCCTCCTCCTCCTCCTTCATGCTTATCAGCTGAAGAATTTGCAACATACTTTACAGATAAAATTGCAAAAATCCGTAGTGTGTTTTCCACGCAGACATCAAACTCCATCTCCACTCCTCTTGTTGACTGCTCTCTTTCCAGTTTCTCTCCACTCTCCGAACATTCGCACTCTTCCCTTATCTCCAAATCCCATCTAACCACCTGTTCTTTGGATCCTATCCCATCACATCTCATTCCACAGCTATCCACATCCCTCATCCCTGCCCTAACATCGCTGTTTAACCTATCCCTCTCCTCCGGAATTTTTCCTTCCTCACTCAAGAGGGCTGTTGTAACACCACTACTTAAAAAACCATCTCTAGACCCCACCGAACTTGCTAACTACCGCCCAGTGTCACTTCTTCCATTTGCATCTAAATTACTTGAACGCCACATCCATGCTGAACTAAGTCAGTATTTATCTGCAAATGCCTTGCTCGATCAGTTCCAATCTGGCTTCCGGCCAAACCACTCCACAGAAACAGCACTCACCAAAGTAGCTAATGATCTCCTCACAGCTAAATCCAAAGGCTATTATTCCATACTCATCCTTCTAGATCTGTCATCAGCATTCGACACTGTCGACCACACTCTACTCCTACAGATCCTTTCATCTATAGGAATAAAGGACCTCTCTCTCTCTCCTGGATATCTTCCTACCTGTCTGGAAGGTCTTTCACTGTTTCTTATTCAGATCAGGCCTCCTCTTCACATCCTCTGTCTGTAGGGGTACCTCAAGGCTCTGTCCTCGGCCCCCTCCTCTTCTCCATCTACATGCACGGTCTTGGTAACTTAATCAGCTCATTCGGTTTCCAATACCACCTATATGCAGACGATACACAACTGTACCTCTCGGCCCCAGACCTTAACTCCCTCCTCACACGGGTTTCCGACTGCCTGTCCGCTATCTCCTCTTTCATGTCCTCTCGCTTCTTAAAACTCAATATGAATAAAACTGAACTAATAGTCTTTCCACCATCCCTGTCCACCCCTTTGCCTGATATTACAATAAATGTTAACAACACGTCTATAACATCAGTTCCCAAAGCACGGTGCCTGGGGGTAATATTTGATTCTTCTCTCTCATTTACTCCTCACATTAACTCCCTAACCAGCTCCTGCCATTTCCAACTGAAAAACATAGCACGTATCCGACCTTTTCTCTCCCATGACACAACCAAAATGTTAGTACATGCTCTTATTATATCTCGATTGGACTATTGCAATATATTGCTTGGTGGACTTCCAACTAACCGACTAACACCGCTCAATTCTGTACTGAACTCTGCTGCTCGACTCATTCATCTCTCCTCTCGCTCTTCCTCTGCTGACCCTCTCTGTCAAGCTCTTCACTGGCTACCAATTAATGAGGATTCAGTTCAAACTCTTAACCATAACCTACAAAGCTCTCCACAATCTCTCTCCCCTGTACATCTCCTCACTAGTCTCCAGATACCAACCCAACCGCAATCTCAGATCTGCACACAAGCTTCTTCTATCCTCTTCTACAATTACCTCCTCACATTCACGTGTACAAGACTTCTCACGTGCCTCACCCCTACTCTGGAATGCCCTTCCACAACACATCCGCCACTCTCCCACCTTTGAAATCTTTAAACGCTCCCTCAAAACCCACCTTTTTCGACAAGCATATTCTCTAGCTTAGGCCATGCACCCACTAAATAACCTAATTACGCACTGCCTGTACATATACTGTATACTTCCCCACCTCTTGTTTCCACCCCATTCCTTTAGATTGTAAGCTTGCAAGGGCAGGGCTCTCACCCTTTTGTGTCATGGAATGTTATTAATTCAATTGCTTGCACACTGTTAGACATTTATACATTTTAGTCATCCTGTTAAATCAAATTGTAATCAGCAGTGCTGTATCTTGTATCAGTGTTCATATTTTCATGTATATCATTGTCTGTACCATTATGTATCCCTTGTTTGTTTTCTTACATTGTACAGCGCCACGGAATATGTTGGCGCTTTATAAATAAATAAATAATAATAATAATAATAAAGCATGGGAAATCTGGAAGCAGACAGAAAGGGGCTGGTAGATTTAATGCCCATATGATACACGATCGTACAGGACAGTTTCTAGGCTACATAGCTCTCAGGGCGAAGATGTAAAGATTGTGCTCCCCTCTCCATAGACTCAAGTACACTGTTGCTAGACGGTAGCCAGAGGAGCCCCCCAATATTAAGTAGCCAGTTGCAGCCCCCCAGTATAGGTAGCCACAGAAGCCTCCAGTAATAGGTGGCCAGATGCAGACGTAGCCCCATGGAACAACATCCTATATAATAATCTTCAAGTGTCTCAGTGTCCCATGTCCCTGTGTCCGTGCGTTTGCGCTACTGCGCATGTGCAGCACGGACAGCCATCGGGACAGGAGGAGAACGGGGCCGGGGCGGACGTGCATGCACAGTGACATGCGGAGGTCACAGGGGTGGGAAGGGAAGGGGGTTGTAAGACAGACCTAGAGCCCATTATAGTAACGGGCTTAGGTCTACTAGTATTAGATAAATGACTTACAGTTGGGAACATCAGGCTTGAATGGTGGCTGTACACAATCGCTTAAGCGCACATCCTAGTTCATATAAAAGTCTGCATAAACATCAATCAGGAGTTCTCATATGCCATTGTTCTATGCAGTTTCTTGATCTCTTGTGCCACCATCACCATGGACACCCAACAGTAAACAGACTCACCAGATGTATTGGCCAACCATGCACAAATCCAGGAGCCTCAGTACTTCAGGATCCTGGTACCGCTGTGATGATGTCCTTTTAGACCACCATCATTCTCCACATTATCCATGCAAAGTACCTCTTCAAACAACGACTCCTCTTCACGTCCTAAAAATAATTATCCTTCTGTGTTCTCTCTAATTCTTTTTAAAGGACAGCATCACAGCGGTACCAGGATCCTGAAGTACTGAGGCTCCTGGATTTGTGCATGGTTGGCCAGTCTAGCAGTGACCAATACATCTGGTGAGTCTGTTTACTGTTGGGTGTCCATGGTGATGGTGGCACAAGAGATCAAGAAACTGCATATAACAACGGCATATGAGAACTCCTGATTGATGTTTATGTGGACTTTTATATGAACTAGGATGTGCGCTTAAGCGATTGTGTACAGGTTTTTAGGTCTTGCCGGACCTTGTGGTAGTGCACTCAATTGGGACGTTTTAATTGTGTATTAGCTATAGCGCTTTGATATTATTTTACACATTGAATGGTGGTTGGATGGTGTAATGGTTAAGGGCTCTGCCTCTGACACAGGAGACCAGGGTTCAAATCTTGGCTCTGCCTGTTCAGTAAGCCAGCACCTATTCAGTAGGAGACCTTAGGCAAGTCTCCTTAACAGTGCAAGAATGGCAGCCTGTCCTTAACAGTGCAAGAATGGCAGCAATTGAACTTTCCCCTTGAAAAGCAATACATGAATTTGGATTGGCTTTTGTAGGCTCCACCTTCTTTTATGAATATTAATCCCAGTCACCAACTGTGCAAAGTTTGAGAACCCTACCGTTAACAGTGTAAGAATGGCTGCAGTTTACAGTTTTCCCAGTGAAATTTGTATTTGTCTCCGCCCACTGAGGACCCTGCATTGCCTGGGTATGTATTTGGCTGGTGTTTGCTTTGCCCACTTTTTCTAACAGTAACAGACAATTACTCAATGACCAAATTTGTGAGCTTTGCAGTCTTTGGCATTAATAATTTGCATTGAAATGAAACAAATCTGGGCTGTGTCTCCACCCCATTTCTGAATTTGAACCCCAGTCACCCAATAAATAACTGTACCCAGTTTGGGGCTCGTGCCATTAACAGTGCAAGAATGGCAGTAATGAAATATTCCCCTTGAAAATCAATAGATACATTTTGATTGGCTTTTGTAGGCTCCATCCACTTTTATGAATAATAGCTGATGAATCGGCGTTGCCCGGGTATGTATTTGGCTGGTGTTAGCTCCGGCCACTTTTTCTAACCCTAACACACAAACACTCAATTACTAAGTTTGTGAGCTTTGGGGTCTTCGTCATCAATAATTTGTATATTCCCACAGAAATTAAACAAATCAGATTGGCTGTTTGTGGCTCTGCCCCTTACCGGCATTTGAACCCCAGTCACCCAATGACCAACTGTAGCAGGTTTGATGCATCTGTTATTAACAGAGCAGAAATGGAAGCAATTCAAATATTTCCCTTGAAAATTAACAGGTGAATTTTGATTGGCTATTATAGGCTCCACCCACTTCCCCATAATATTAATCTCAGTCACCAAGTGACCATCTGGGCAAAGTTTGAGAACCCTGCCATTAACAGTCTAAGAATGGCTACAGTCTATATTTTCCTAGTGAAATTTGGTTTTGACTCCGCCCACTATTTGTAACCTTGACACACAGTCACTCAATGACCAAGTTTGTGAGCTCTGAGGTTCTTGGCATCAATTTGTAATTTACCAGTGAGATGAAACAAATCTGATTGGCTGTTTGTAGCTCCACCCCTTTTCTGAATTTGAACCCCATTGACCCAATGACCAACTGTACCAGGTTTGAGGCTTGTGCCATTAATAGTGCAAGAATGGCAGCAATTTAAATATTCCCCTTGAAAATCAACAGGTGAATTTTGGTTTTCTTTTTAGGCTCCACCCACTTTTTGGAATATTAATCCCAGTCACCAAGTTTTAAGTTTTTGGGTTTCTGCCATCAAAATTGTGTGAATGGAAGTAGTTTATCCAGTAAAGTAATCTGATTGGCTGTTTGTGGCTCCACCCCTTTAGTGGATTTGAACCCTAGCCACTTCATGACCGGCTGTAGCCGGTTTGAGGCCTCTGCCATTATTAGTGTAAGAGTGGCAGCAGTTTCAATATTTCCCTTAAAAATCAATAGGTGAATTTTGATTGCCTGTTGTAGGTTCCACCCACTATCAATCCCAGTCATCTATTGACCAACTGTGTCTCGTTTGAGAACCCTGCCAATAACAGAATGGCTGAAATCAATGTAAAAAATCTGATTGGCTGTTTGTGGCTCCACCCCCTTTAGTGAATTTGGACCCCAGTCACCTATCAGGTAAGAGGCCTCTGCCATTAACAGTGTAAGAATGGTAGCAATGTAAATATTCCCCTTGAAAATCAATAGGTGAAATTTGATTGGCTGTTGGCTCCACCCACATTTCTGAATATTAATCCCAGTCACCCAGTGGCCCACTGTGTCAAGTTTTGGAACCC
The DNA here is from genome assembly GCF_040937935.1 of Hyperolius riggenbachi. Taxonomy (NCBI): domain Eukaryota; kingdom Metazoa; phylum Chordata; class Amphibia; order Anura; family Hyperoliidae; genus Hyperolius; species Hyperolius riggenbachi. The sequence continues at coordinate 51,723 of NW_027152485.1, read as the reverse complement.
TGCCATTAACAGTGTAAGAATGGCTGTGGTTTATATTTTCCCCTGGAAAAAAAAGATGTAATTGTTGGCTCCGCCCACTTTTTCTAACCTTGACATAGTCACTCAATGACCAAGTTTATGAGCTTTGGGCTTTTGGTATCAATAATTTGTATATTCCCATTGAAATTAAACAAATCTTATTGCCTGTTTGTGGCTCCGCCCCCTTTCTGAATTTGAACCCCAGTCACCCAGTGACTAACAGCACCAGGTTTGAAGCATCTGCTATTAACAGTGTAAGAATGACAGCAATGTAAATATTCCCTTTGAAAATCAACAGGTGAATTTTAATTGGCTGTTGTAGGCTCCACACACTCTCTTGAATATTCATCCCATTCACTCAGTGACCAACTGTGCAAAGTTTGAGAACCCTGCCAGTAACAGTGTAAGAATGGCTGCAATTTATATTTTCCTAGTGAACTTTATTTTTTTGTAACCTTGACACACAGTCACTCAATGACCAAGTTTGAGAGCGTTCAGGTTCCTGGCATTGAAAATGTGTGAATGGAAGCAGTTTATCCACCAAGAAAGTCTGATTGGCTGTTTGTGGCCCCACCCCTTTAGTGAATTTGGACCCCAGTCACCCAATGACCGAGTGTAGCAAGTATGAAGCCTCTGCCATTAAAGCGGACTTGAACTCAGAACTTCCTTTCTGCTCTAAATAATAAGCAGCATCATAATAACATTTAAAGAAAAAACATTTCTAATACAAGTCCTGCAAAAAATCTGTACTGTTTCTACTTCCTGCTTTCATAGAGGCAGACATATTGTTAAAACCCTGTGCTTTCATATGAGCTTATCTGCCTTATCTGCTGTGGCAGTCACCTGACAAAGGTGAAAGATCAAATTACATCTTGTGATTAGACACACATGAGCGGTAATTAGATAGGCTAAACTCTTTAAATACACGCAGGGTGCATTTCTCTATGTTTACCTTCGGGCCTGTGCAAGAGTTCAGGTCCACTTTAACAGTGTAAGAATGGCAGCAGTTTTAATATTCTCCTTGAAAATCAATAGGTGACTTTTGATTGCCTGCTGTAGGCTCCACCCACTTTCCTGAATATTAATCTCATTCACCCAGTGACCAAGTGTGCCAAGTTTGAAAACACTGCGATTAACAGTAAGAATGGCTGCAGTTTACATTTTCCCATTTAAATTGAATAGCTGAAATTTGATTGGCTGTTTTATGCTACGCCCACTTTTCCTGGATTTGGATCCTCGGTCACCAAGTGACCAACTGTGCCAAGTGTGGGGACTCTGGCTCAATTACTGTGAGAATGGCAGCCTTTTCCATTCACTTGAATGGGTGGAATCTGATTGGCTGTTTGTAGCTCCGCCCAGGTGTGCAGGGGGGACGCGAGACCCCCAGAACATATCATCCCAGGTAGACAGCGATCTGTATACCAAGACACACACACACACACACACACACACACACACACACACACACACACACACACACACACACACACACACGACTTACTGCTAATGCAGTAAACACATCAGGTACAGATTTATACACAGGGGAGGGTATGCACACATGTTACACAGTATTGTGAGACAAATTGGAAAGAGAGCCGTGGCCAAAAGGCCTTACAGTCTAAAAGTTTGAGGCAGTTGTTTCCCAACCATGTCCTGTGTCTCCACTCTCTCTCTAGTAAGAGTAGAGCTACAAGAGAATGCCGTCGATGTCCACAAATGCAGACATTGCTGGACATTATTTTGCAGCCCTGCTCTAACTATGAGCAGAGAGGCAGGCAGAATGTAGCAGCGAGGTGGGAGGCAGAGCGGGGTGCTGAAGAGTGACATCAGCGCTGGAATACATGGAGCTGGTGAGTGAGTCACCGCCGACAGCATGCTACTGGGGGCACCTATAATTGGCTACCTATACTGCGGGCACCTACAGTTGGCTACGTATACTGAGGGCACCTATAGCTGACTACCAATACTGGGGCACCTACACATGGCTACCATTACTGGATGCACCTACACCAGTATACCGAGCCTGAGGGCACAAACACGTGGCTACCTATATTGGGGGCACTTATGCCTGGCTACCTATACTGAGAGCACCTTAGCCTGGCTACTTATATTGGTTACACCTACACCAGTATACAGATACTGAGGGCACCTACACGTGGCTACCTATACAGGGGCACCTACACCTGGCTACCTATACTGAGGGCACCTATAGCTGGATACCTATACCGGGGGCACCAAAACCAAACTTCCTATACTCGGGCAACTACCTACCCATATTGAGTCTTTTTTTTTTTTTGAGGGGGGGGGGGGGGGGGGGCACACTATGGCTATAAGATGCAGTGCAAATTGTCTGGTGCTGTACGTTTAATCCAAATCAAGGAGAGCAGGGTTACTAACTGTCCTGCTAAGTATTTTTATTTATTTTCCTGAAAGGTTTTAGGCTTCATTTTAAGTGCATTGAGGATAATGCACTCCTTCCATCCATTTCATGAATGTTATTAGTATTTTTTCTATTATACATATGTGATGTGTCAGAGACATCAAGCATTTGACATGATGTATCAAGACTTCAAAAAGGTTGGGAAACACTGGTCTAAGGGATAGGTTAGGATAGACAGGAGAGTAGGATTGCCTGAAGGGGTGAGTTTTCTTACCTAAAATAGGTAAGTGTGGGGTGAGCAGTGGATGTGTTGAGGGAAGGGTGTTCCAGAAGAAGGGAGAGGATTGAGAGAAGTCTTGTAAGCAACAGCAATAAGAAGTGACCAAGAGAAGAAGACAGAAGAATATTGTAAGCAGAGCAGAGTTGGCATGTAGGATGTTATCTGGAAATAGGTTTATTTAACCACTTCAGCCTACAGGCCATTTTACCCTTAACACCAAAAGCTATTTTCACCGGTCGGCACTCCGCCCATTCGTTTGGCCATAACTTTATCGCTGCTTCTCACACGTGAATTATGTATATTTTTTTTTCACCACAAATTTTTCTGTTTTGTTTTCTTTTGTGTGTGCATGGTCAATTGCAAGCCTTTATGTTCTGAATTAACAGTAATACACCCTCATGACATACATATTAAAAATAAGCTGAGTCCCTAAGGCGACTATGTATTTTTTCTTAATGTGATGGTTTGGTGACTGGGGTGGGGGTAGTGGGCTTTGGAAGGGATTAATTGTATTTTTTAGTTATTATAAATTTGTGGTGTGTATAATTCAACTTACAAACACTATGTAACGATTGGTGTCAGTAAGAACAGATTTTCTGATTATTGGTGATCTGCAGTATCACCAATAATACAGATGCTATACCTGATTATGTAGTGATCTACAGAATCACCAATAATGCGAGTATAGCGAGACACAGGACAACCAGATGTAAAGATAGGTGTTTGGTGCAACAGTAATACAGATAGAGATACCAACTTCCCAGAGGAGCTAGTAGAGGGAGATATCTCTATAGAACACAGGGATCAGCATTCCAGCAAGCCGGAGATGCAGGTGAACTAGTAATCAGTTCAACCGAGGAGCGGGTGGTGCACAGTAAGACAACGTATACTGATCACCCGTGGAGCGGGTGATTCAGACTGCACTGCAGCCGGTGGTCACCTGAGGGGCAGGAGATCAACACTGTACTGCAGCTCCTAATCACCTGAGGAGCAGGAGATCAACACTGTACTGCAGCTCCTAATCACCTGAGGAGCAGGTGACTAAGACTGTACTGCAGCTACTGGTCACCTGAGGAGCAGGTGATTCAGACTGTACTGCGGCAACTTGTCACCTGAGGAGCAGGTGATTAAGCTGTACAGAGAATCCTTAACCAGGGACTAGGCACACTGGTGAGGGCAGGAGAGTCGGACAAGCAGATTCGGCAACAAACGGACAGATACGGTACAAAGACAGAAGGCTAAATCAGAGTAGTGTTCAGGCTGAGTCGGCAACAGGATCAGATAGGCAGAAGCACAGAATCAGTAGGCAGAAGAGTAGTCAAGGCTAGCAGAAGGTCATAACAAATAATACAATTCAATTAGTACTTTAGCGATCAACAGAATCTGACTAAGTGTGGATCCTCAGCTCCTGCTGGTTCTAGCACATTTTGGGATCTGACTAAGGTCTGAGTGCTAACACGTAGCATTTGCAACAGCAGACAAGGAGCTACTGACAGGCAGGTCCTATATATACTGAGAGAGCCCAACAGCGCCGCCCCAGTCACTCAGCCAATCAGGAGCACTGCTGGAGTCAGCTGACCGGCCGATCAGCTGACTGCCCCCCCCCTTCTTACACGACTTTTCAGGGTGTAACTCATGAAACTCTCTCTTTAGATCCTCGGCATGCATGCGGCACTCCGGAACCCAAGTTCTCTCCTCCAGGCCATACCCCTTCCAATGGACCAGGTACTGTAAAGAATTCTGCACTAATCGAGAATCTAAAATCTTCTCGATCTCATACTCAGGTTGGTCGTCAATCATCACAGGGGGGGGGGGGGGGAGGAATCCACATGCACAGCAGGCTTCAACAAATCAAAAAAGAAACATGAAATGACCTCACACCTCTCATGCTGGCTGGGAGATCAATCACATATGTTGCCGGGCCACATATGTTGCCGGGCACTCTCTGCGCATGTGTGTGACGTCACTCATGACGTCACACACATGCGCAGAGAGTGCCCGGCAACGGGAGCGCGATCTAGGGCGCGCTCCGCCGGGCCTGCGCAGACGTACTACTCCGGGTCATTGCGACCCGGAAGTAGTAAGAGCCACAGCGACATGACAGGTTGGGCAGCCGAACAGTTCGGCTGCAGTTCAACTAACAGTTCGCCCAACTCTAGTTGAGGCCACTCCAATACAGCAGAGATTTTTTTCAGGATCCATGGAGAGACCTAAAGTGGAAATTATCTATCCTAAATAAAGGACCTTAGTGACTTCAAAGAGGCATTTCTCTAACTTCGCATACAACAAGTTCTGCCTCAATTTTCTTAAAATGAACTTCACATGTTTCCGATGTTCTGTTAGATTGGGTGAGAAAAATCAGTATATCATCCAGATACACTAGCACAAATTTTCCCAGAACTTCCCTAAAGACTTCATTGATCAACTCCTGGAAGACTGCAGGGGCATTACACAACCCTAAGGGCATGACCAGATACTCGTAGTGCCCATCGGGCGTGTTGAATGCCGTCTTCCATTCATCACCGTCCCTAATGGGTACCAGGTTGTACGCTCCTCGTAGGTCTAGCTTAGAGAAGATACTGGCATTAGTCACCTGAGCAAACAAATCGTCAAAGGCAGTGGATAGCGATTTTTCACTGTGATCTTATTTAAACCCCGATAGTCAATACAAGATCGAAGCCCACCGTCCTTTCTCTGTACAAAAAAGAACCCAGCCCCTGCTGGTGACCGGGAAGGACGGATAAAGCCCTTGGCCACATTTTCTTTAATGTATTCCTGCATAGCCAGCTTCTCTGGCCCCGACAGATTATAGAGATGGCCTCTAGGGGGCATACAACCTGATCTTAACTCTATGGGACAGTCGAAGCTCCGATGTGGCGGGAGTTTCTCTGCCGATTTTGGACAAAACACGTCAGAAAATTCAGCGTACTGCATTGGCACCCCTTTCACCTGAACCTTGGTGTCGCAAACAGCAACTTTCTCCAAACAATGATGATGACAATGGGCTGACCAGCTCTGTAGCTGACCTGAAGCCCAGTCGATCTGAGGGGAGTGTAGTTGCAACCAAGGTATACCGAGGATTATGGTAGAGGTTGCCATTTACAGGACAAAGAACTGTAGTTTCTCCTTATGTAGAACCCCTATATTACACAACAATAAGGGGGTCTGGGAGAGAGGCTGTCTACACTGTAACGGAGAAGTAGTACAGAGGTGCCAACAGGGTAAAAACAATATTTCTTTAAAATGGATAAAATGAAGTAGGTAGCGGTGGACTTACCCCTCCAAAACAGACACAAAAATTGCTGTTTTAAGCAAAAATAAGTTTATTTACATACTCCAAACAATGTTTGGAGTGTAATGTTTATGTAAATAAACGTATTTTTGCTTAAAACAGCAATTTTTTGTGTCTGTTTTTGAGGGGTAAGTCCACCGCTACCTACTTCATTTTATCCATTTTAAAGAAATATTGTTTTTACCCTGTTGGCGCCTTTGTACTACTTTTGCAGTTGTTTCCACCCCTGGTGGAGGGGAATTCTTCCTTTTACCCCCGATCTACAGAGAGCGACTTCTTAATCCTGAGTGGGGACAGGTCTAATCTCCTCACCTTCCTTCATAGTGGTTACCTGGATGGTAACCCTTGTTTGTGAGTATAACCTACCTATACTTACCTTCCATACCCAATTTACAGTACATACTACACTATACTGGGCTCTCGGTGTCTTCCCTTACACTGTAACGGAGAGTCATCTACCGCTGTGATCAAAATCTGACGGTCTAAAGGAAGTATGGGAATCCCCAATTTTTTGACCAAGTCATAATCTATAAAATTAGCTGCAGAGCCTGAGTCCACGAATGCTTCTGTGGCCGTGGCCCGACCCTCCCAGGTAATGAAGCAAGAGAGGAGTAAACGGTTATTATCTAGAGGTAAACACGCTCGCCTAGGGTATTACCTCTGACTATACTTAGGTGGCAGCGTTTCCTAACTTTTTAGGGCAATTCTGGACAATGTGACCCTCCTCAGCACAGTATAGACAGAGTCTTTCTGACGACCTGCGATTCTTCTCCACTTGTGTTAACCTAGACTGACCGACTGCATCGGTTCGTCCTGAGGTGACGAGAGTGGAGAAGAGGCGTAGGAAACAGATCTTACCGCATTTCTCTCACGGTTTTTTTTTTTTTGATAGCTAAGGTGGCGATCAACCCGCACCGCCAATGAAATTGCTTTGTCTAGAGATTTAGGCTCAGGATGACCTAACATCAAATCAGAAACTGCATCGGATAGTCCTGACAGGAAACAATCTAATAAAGCATACGGTCCCCATCTAGCTGTTACAGCCCACCTCCTAAATTCTGCGGCATAAACCTCCACTGGATTACGACCCTGCCTTAGAGTCTTTAGTGTGCTCTCAGCCATGATAGCAATATACGGATCATCGTATATAACGGCCATAGGGCTTGATTCACAAAGCGGTGCAAACTGTTTAGCACGGGTGTGCTAAACAGTTAGCACGTGAAGTGCCGTTCGTGGACTTTTGCGAGCGCAAAGTGCCGCGATTCGCGTGATCGCGGACTTTTACACGTGCAATTTGCGGCAAATTGTGCGCGCAAAAGTCTGCGATCGCGCGAATCGCGGCACTTTGCATGCGCAAAAGTCCGCGAAAGGCACTTCACGTGCTAACTGTTTAGCACACCTGTGCTAAACAGTTTGCACCGCTTTGTGAATCAAGCCCATAGCCTTAAAAAAAACTCCTGAACTGAGGATAATGCCTCATGCCCTTTGTGAAGACTATATGCCCATGTTTGTGAATCTCCTGACAAAAGGGTCTTTATAAAGGTTACCCTCTGGTTCTCAGACCCTGACAGATTGGGCCTCAACTCAAAATAGGATAGCACACGGTTTCTGAAATTCTGAAAGTCAAATCTATGCCCAGAAAACTTTTCGGGTACGGACATACGAAGATCTGTGACTAAAGGGAAACGCATTGTATCAATAGTCGTTTGAAGTACCTATACCGTCCCAGACAGTTGAGTGATCTGAGTCTGTTGGGTATTGATCACCCCGGTAAGATTGTATACCGCGGTGGTCAGGACTTCAACCTGACAATGCAGGGCGTCCATAATGTTTGGTCTGCTGTTCTGTAACGATTGGTGTCAGTAAGAACAGATTTTCTGATTATTGGTGATCTGCAGTATCACCAATAATACAGATGCTATACCTGATTATGTAGTGATCTGCAGAATCACCAATAATGCGAGTATAGCGAGACACAGGACAACCAGATGTAAAGATAGGTGTTTGGTGCAACAGTAATACAGATAGAGATACCAACTTCCCAGAGGAGCTAGTAGAGGGAGATCTCTCTATAGAACACAGGGATCAGCATTCCAGCAAGCCGGTGATGCAGATGAACTAGTAATCAGTTCACCCGAGGAGCGGGTGGTGCACAGTAAGACAACATATACTGATCACCCGTGGAGCGGGTGATTCAGACTGCACTGCAGCCGGTGGTCACCTGAGGGGCAGGAGATCAACAATGTACTGCAGCTCCTAATCACCTGAGGAGCAGGTGACGTACTGCAGCTACTGGTCACCTGAGGAGCAGGTGATTCAGACTGTACTGCAGCTACTGGTCACCTGAGGAGCAGATGATTCAGACTGTACTGCGGCAACTTGTCACCTGAGGAGCAGGTGATTAAGCTGTACAGAGAATCCCTCACCAGGGACTAAGCTCACTGGTGAGGGCAGGAGAGTCAGACAAACAGATTCGGCAACAAACGGACAGATACGGTACAAAGACCGAAGACTAAATCAGAGTAGTGTTCAGGCTGAGTCGGCAACAGGATCAGATAGGCAGAAGCACAGAATCAGCAGCTGAGAGCCAGTGAAGGGACTGACAAGAGGGGGATAGGGCTGAAGAAGTGGGAGGAGAGGTGGATGATATACGGTTTTGGACACCACACTATAGAAAGGACATTGACATACTAGAACAAAAGGGGGATGGAAGGACTCACCAAGGAAGGGTAAAGAGGTGCAAAGGTAAAGATAAAATTAGGTTGAAATCAAACACAAAAAAAAATAGGTGGCTTACCTCAACGATGACAGTCAGATAAGACAAGAAGATTAATTAAGCAAAAGCAACGAGAGGCACTTAGTACTACTGGCTATTGGTACTACTACTGGCTATTGGTACAGCGGCAATTTTATTGGCCTGAGGAAGCGGGCTCAGCCCTATGAAACGTGCTGTCCTGTGCATAACAAATCTTATTGTCTTATCTGACTGTCATCATTGTGGTACGCCACCTCATTTTTTCTACATTTTATTTGACTTTAGCCTAATTTTATCTTTACCTGCGCGGCTCTATATCCTTATTGTGTGCATCACATTCCCCATCCCATTGGGGTTGGAGGAGTTTTCTCTGGGGTCTCATGGTGGAAACCATTGTGACATCCAGTTGTTTTTGACCTAAGAGCGACCGTATCCCATCCCATTCTGATAGCAACTCAAAATCTGCCACTATTAAGCCTGAGAATGAACAAGCTGACAAAGACTGAACATTCTGCTCTACCAATGAAAGAATGTTTAGAGCTTATCTCTGTAAATAAATGGACTTTAGTACAGTATTCCTTTCATGGGACATGCTACAGTGATTGTGCCGGGAAGAGGTTATTTCTTCTCGCCAGCGTGGAGCTCACCTAATCTGCTTCCTCTTGTTGAATGGCTGCATATGAGCCCTCTTAATATTTTAAATGCTAAGATAATTAGTATATCTAACAAACAATAATGCAAACAATATTTTCGTATTTTCTTTCCATTGAGGTTTAGAGAAAGAAAAGAAGTTTACCGAGTAGTAATGTGCCCATTTCTTATTAGCCAGTTAACCAGCTCCTTTCCCACAATGCAGTTGGGGTGTGTTCGCAGCCAGTAGCGATGGTCCTGAAACTCCATACCGCTGCTGTGGTGACAAATCTTTTTCCACAACTCCTTCAATTGAACGGAATCCTAAATAAAATTTAAAAAATAATTGGTAATTGTATTTAAGTCCAAGAACTTAAGGCTTTACAGACTTTTTCAAGACTGTGGTTGTAATGCATTTAACAGTTTTCCAAAGTTCAAAAAAAAAAAAAACCATCAGAAAGATAAAAGTCAATAATTTTGTGTAAAAGTGCACCTCAGCTTGGTTTTAATGTGCTTTGCATATATTTAACTATAGCATTTTCCGTCCGGAAGGAGAAAGCGCCGTAGTGAGTTGTGGAATGCGGACAACATGTGTTGCCCCCCCCCCCCCCGTCTCCCACGGTCACACCTGATCTAACCAAACGAACACCATTTCAATTCCGAGCAGCCATGGACACATAGCATCTCGGAAGCCCATCACTGTTGTAAATATCCCTCGGGACCCTGCCCAGCAATCAATCAGCCTCATGGTTCATCTCAGCAGTGGGCATTGCTCACCTACTCGCCCTGCCCGCACTGTGCTGAACTGTCCTGAGACACTGTCAGCCCTCCTTCCCACCTGAATAGCAACAGAATGAGTCGCTAGCCAAGAGGCTGGGGACGTGTCTGTAGAACCTCAGCCATGCATTGTCACCACAAGTCCTGATTCCGCCCGGTTGACCATCCTCGTACGAAATTTTAATATCAGCAGTATTTCCTCTTACAAGTGTTTTAGCTTTTGTTTACTTTTCAGGGGGGCACATTCCACCGCTATTTGAATGGCTAGTTATTAGCAGGACTAGTACACAATATACACGTGATTATATCATGTCTCAAGTCAGATCAGGTATCGTTTAAACTCAGCCAAACCGAATCTGAAAATGTGTATTTCCATTGCTGCTTTAGCCAATGTTTAAATTACTTAAATGTTAATGCCAGCGTACACTTATCACTATAGAAACCCCCTTTCCCATGAGAAATATTTTTCTTTTCTCAAACGGATCATCGGGGGCTCTGTATGACTGATATTGTGGTGAAACCCCTCCCACAGTGTGATGCCAGCACCAGCCTGGATGCATTGTGGGAAAGAACAGCTGTTTCCAACTGCCACAAAAGCATCTCTTCCCACAGACATCACCTGCCAGTAGTAAAAATGTCGCCATGAGATCAATGTCAGAATTTAAATCAGGGAGAGGAAAGATTTTACAATGGGCAAACGTTGACTAAATAATTTAGCAGAGCTCTGTCTTTTAACCACCCCAAAGCAGCACGAGCTGTGGATCGGCGAAATGGCAGAGGACGACAGCATGGAGGTGAATGCCTCCAAGAAGAGAAAAAAAAAAAAAGATGGTGCCAATCAGTGCTTGGCAGCACTCCCTGCAGCCGGGAAGTTGAAGGGAGGTACTGCAGACAGACCCGGAATTCTGCTGTGCAGGAGGCTTTGGTTACTCATCTCCTAATCTGGACACTCCAACATACAGAAGACCGGCAAAGTCATGTCAGAGGTTGCAGGAGAAAGACTTATGAGGTGGAGAGTTAGGACCAGCTTCTAGCCGGGAGCTACATACATTTGAGCCAACACACCACCATGACAGAGGGATTCCCCACCTCAGAGCAGGCAGTCATGCAAGATTTTACCACAGAAATCCTTCTGTCTTTTAAACACTATGCTTGCAGGGATTAGCTCTATCAACAGCTCCTTGTAAAAATCTATTGACTTGCTGGGTGAGAGAGTCTCCCACACAGAGGATAAAGTGGCTGAATTGACTGCTGAGCACAACACAAAGTTGTGGATTCAATAGAAGCACAAAATAAGAATATATCTTGGATTACGTTAATCCCTCATTTGTGTCTAATCACACGTTGTAATTTGATCCCCGTGTCACATGACTGCTACGGCAGAGATGGCAGATGAGCTCATTGTAAGCACAGGGTGTTAACAATATGTCTGCTTCTGTGAATCAAAGTAGAAACAGTACAGATTTATAAAGGTTATTAGGTTGTCTATCATTTAGAGCAGAGAGGACATTCTGCGTTCACGTCCGCTTTAAGAAGGGTGAAGTCACATATGGAGGCGATTTAAATTTTTGGTCAGTCCCTTCTTTAGATTCCTCAAAAAAAACTTGAGTAACATCTCCTTTGTGCAAGCTGCTTCACAGAGGGGGTCTCTATGATCCATGGAGGGTGCTCCATGATTCAGAAAAAGACTTCACTTTTTTTTTTCAGGAGTCCTTCAGTCTTATACCAGAATAGACTTTTTTTTATTAGACAGTTCAACTTGACATAAATAGAGATGTCGCGAACGGTTCGCCTGCGACTGGTTCCAGGCGAACTTTGGTGGTTCGCATTCGCCTGCACCATGCAAACTTTTGCGGAAGTTCGATTACCCCATAATGCACTATGAGGGTCAACTTTGACCCTCTGCATCACAGTCAGCAGGCACATTGTAGCCATTCAGGCTACACTAAGCCCTGGAGCCCCACCCCCCATTATATAAGGCAGGCTCCGGCTGCTATTAGCCTCACTCGTGTGCCTGCTAGAGACAGACTAGGGACAGCTGCTGCAGACTTGTTCTTCTAGGGACAGATTAGTTAGGTTCTTGGCTCTTTAGCTTGCTCCTGGCTGATTATTATTGCTTTTATAGCACCCCTCAACAGCTCTTTTCAGAGCTAATCCTGTTCTTTGTTTTTTTTCTGTGTGTCAAACTGACACTTTTGTTGCATGCACAGCCTTGCTAATTGATAGTGTGTGCGCCACTGCCAGCAGCCCAGCACATTCAGTGACTACCTGTGTGTGTGACAGGGAGCTGCACATTGTACTACCCAGTACTGCATATAGTACCTGTTGTGTTTACATAACCCACCTCATCCTCATCACTGCATATACCTAGCTTTGTGTTGAGTGAACCCACCTCACTGCATCTAAGTACATTTACTGTTTAGTGAACCCACCTCACTGCATCTAACTACCTGTTGTGTTGAGTGAACCCACCTCACTGCATCTAAGTACTTTTACTGTTCAGTGAACCCACCTCACTGCATCTAACTACCTCTTGTTTTGAGTGAACCCATCTCACTGCATCTAAGTACCTTTACTGTTCAGTGAACCCACCTCACTGCATCTAACTACCTCTTGTTTTGAGTGAACCCAGCTCACTGCATATACCTAGCATCCCCCCCCCCCCCCCGAGATGGACAAAATGGACAAACAAGGTAGAGGAAGAGGTAGAGGCAGACCTAGAGGAAGGCCACCAGGCAGGTTAGTGCGAGGTGGTGTTGCTGTGATTTTGTGCGGACCTGGCCCAAAATACAGTGCTCAGAAGAAGGCACGTGCCATTACTCCCCAAGATGAGGATGTGCTTGACTATTTAACACAACACTTCATCTTCCGCAGCCACCAACGCTACAACAAGCACTACATCGGCTGCATTTGACACTTCGCAGAAGTTATTTGGTGTTGGTGGTGAAATCACTGATTCCCAGCCACTACTGCAACAACAAGAAGGCGGCGCAGGTACACCACCTCATACATCTGAGTTAGGTGGCGATAGTATGGACGTAACGTGTGAGAAGGGGGATGATGAACCACCTGAAGTTGGTGCAGTTGAGGAGGTGTCTGAGGAAAGCGAAGCTGGGCTGGAGGATTATGATGACGATTATACGGATGCCACGTATGTTCCCAGTAGAGGAGATGACCAGGGGGACAGTTCAGAGGGGGAGTCAGAGAGGAGTAGGAGGAGACAACTCCATGATAGAAGCAGAGGGAGCTCATCCTCAGAAACAGCTGGGGGCAGTGTTCGGCGCCATGTATCGCCAGCTATGGCCAGCCAGCCAACATGCCCTTCAACGTCAGCTGCTGATGCCACCGTAGCGCCATCACCCCAGGGGGGCTCAGCGGTTTGGAAATTTTTTAACATGTGTGTCTCAGATTGGAGCAAAGCCATCTGTTCTCTCTGCCAGCAAAAATTGAGCCGTGGAAAGGCCAACTCTCACGTAGGGACAAGTGCCTTACGAAGGCACCTGGAGATAAGGCACAAACAGCTATGGCAAGAACACCTGAGGAAAAGCAGCACCCAAAAGACAAGCAACCCTACCTCTCCTCTTCCTCCTTCAGGTGCATCGTCTTCATCCGCTTTCTCCCTTGCACCTTCACAGTCACCCTCCTCCACACCGCCTTTTCCCTTCAGCGGTTCCTTCTCCACTGCCCACAGCAGTACCCAGCTGTCCGTGAAGGACGTATTTGAGCGTAAGAAGCAAATGTCTGCCAGTCACCCTCTTGCCCGGCGTCTGACAGCTAGCGTGGCGGAACTATTAGCTCGCCAGCTTTTACCATACAAGCTGGTGGAGTCGGAGGCTTTCCACGGCTCCACGGCTTGCAAGCAGGCCTCCAGCCACCTCCTCTCCGCCTGCTACCACCTCTTCGCTGTCGTCATCCTCCTCCTCGGCTGGTACCGCGATCTCCTCTCCAGCTACACCGCCCCCCCATCCCAGGGCCTATGCTGCATGCCAGGTACGATGTCACGCAGTGTTAGACATGTCTTGCCTGAAAGCGGAGAGTCACACTGGAGCAGTTCTCCTGGCTGCTCTTAACAAACAGGTGGTGCAATGGCTGACCCCGCACAAGCTTGAGATCGGCAATGTGGTGTGTGACAACGGCAGCAATCTCACTTCTGCGTTGAACTTGGGAAAGCTGTCACACGTACCCTGCATGGCACATGTGCTGAATCTGGTCATGCAAAGATTTGTTTCCAAGTACCCAGGCTTAGAGGACGTCCTGAAGCAGGCCAGGAAGTTGTGTGGGCATTTCAGGCGCTCTTACACGGCCATGGCACGCTTTGCGGACATTCAGCGTAGAAACAACTTGCCGGTTAGACGCCTGATTTGCAATAGCCCGACTCGCTGGAATTTCACCCTGCTGATGTTCTCTCGCCTGCTAGACCGGGAGAATGCCGTCACCCAGTACCTGTATCATTACAGTACAAGGACACAATCTGGGAGGATGGGGATGTTGTGGCCCAACAACTGGACACTGATGCGAAATGCATGCCGGGTCATGGAGCCCTTTGAGGAGGTGACCAAACTGGTGAGTCGCGCTGAGGGCACCATCAGCGACTTGATCCCCTATGCCTACTTCCTGGAGCGTGCCGTGCGTAGAGTGGTGGATACAGCTGTGGAGGAGCGTTAACGAGAACAGTTACGGCAGCAGGAGTCGTGGGATCGATTTACATCCGAACCCGATGTTTCCAAAACACCTGCGGCAGCACAGAGGGGGGAGGAGGAAGAAGAGGAGTCGTATGGGGAAGGAGAGGAGTCAGACTCTGATGATGGTGATGAGGAAGGTGTTTCTGTGGAGGAGGAAGAGGTGGCGGAAGAACAACAACCGCGGCAGCCATCACAGGGGGCTTCTGCTGCTCCACGTTCCCGTGGTATTGTTCGTGGCTGGGGGGAGGAAGAGGAGTTGCGTCCCGTCACTGAGGAAGAGCAAGAGGAGATGGAGAGTACGTCTGCATCCAGCTTTGTGCAGATGGCCTCTTTCATGTTGTCCAGCCTGTTGAGGGACCCCCATATCAAAAAACTCAAGGGGAATGACCTGTACTGGGTGACCAAGCTACTAGACCCTCGGTACAGGCACAAAGTGGCGGACCTGATACCAACTCAACAGAAGGCGGAAAGGAATGAAGCACTTGCAGAACAAGCTGTCGATGATGCTTTACAATTCGTTTAAGGTTGATGTGGCTGCACAACGCAATCAAGGTACCACTGGCAGTAACCCTCCTCCTCCCAAGTCCACGCAGGCAAGGACAGGACGCTCCAGCAATCTCAGGGTGATATCGGACATGCGGACATTCTTTAGTTCAACTCCTCGCCATAGTCCTTCCGGATCCACCCTCCACCAACGCCTGGACCGGCAGGTAGCCGACTACCTGGCCTTGAGTGTGGATGTAGACACTGCACGCAGCGATGATGAACCCTTGGACTACTTATTGCGCAGGCTTGACCTGTGGCCAGAGCTGTCCCAATTTGCCATACAACTTCTCTCTTGCCCTGCCACAAGCATCCTGTCAGAAAGGACCTTCAGTGCAGCTGGAGGCATAATCACTGAGAAGAGAAGTCGCCTAAGTCACAACAGTGTTCAGTACCTGACCTTTATCAAAATGAATGAGGAATGGATCACGGAGGGCTACTGCACGACCAAAGACTAAGTCAGTCCCCCACACACAGCATCTCTGCCTGCAGGCCGCTTGCCTTCTCCGCCACCACCAAAAGGGTCCAGGACTCCAGGCTGATTCCTGAATTTTTAAGGCCGCTGCTAGTAGCGGCCGCTACACTAATTTTTCTGGTGCGTGTACATGCCTTCCTAATTTTTCTGGCTGCACTGCGGGCGGCTGCAAAAAAAAAACAAAAGGCATGTACATGTGCCCATCCCCCTTCGTGATCATTACCTTGCCGCGGTGAAGGGGATTGCGTATCACAATGAAGCAATGACTGCCGGCTATATCAGTGTCTCGGGTGAGGGTGGGACACAAAAGATAATAAGGTTGTTGCTTCATTGTGGTCAGACCAAATTTGATCAGCTGGACAGTCACTGTTGTTCTATCATTGAGCTACCACAGCCCGGCGATGATATGGGCTTGAAAACTGCCACGGCCTACACTCTCGCCACGGTGCGCACCAGTCCAGCACAGCCGTCACTAGGCAAACAGCTGTTTGCGGTGCGTTACACAGTGAGTTTGGTGTGTCAGTGTGAAGCAGAACTCTAATTACACCCCCTGATTAATGTATACACATGCAAGATGTTTTAAAGCACTTTAGGCCTGCAATTTAGCATTCAATGCGATTTCTGCCCTTAAAATGCTGCTTTGCATCACGTCCAGATTTTTTCCCGGGACTTTGGCCATTTATCCCACTCCGCCATGCCCCCCTCCAGGTGTTAGACCCCTTGAAACCTCTTTTCCATCACTTTTGTTGCCAGCATAATTTTTTCTATTTTTCAAAGTTCGCATCCCCATTGAAGTCTATTGCGGTTTGCGAACTTTTCCGTGAACCGAACCTTCCGCAAAGGTTCGCGAACGGGGTTCGCGAACCGAAAATCGGAGGTTCGCGACATCTCTAGACATTAAGTGTCAGAAGCTAAGTTTGGTTTTACTATCTGGACGAACCACACGTCAACATCTCTAACATTGACCCTAGGGCTGGTAGCACACAACCGTTCTCCTTGGAGGTTGAATATCTCTCTTATAGGCAAAGAAGACAACTGGAATTTTGTGGCTGATAACTTACAAAATGTTTTCAGCTGGGACGAGGGGGATGAAACTGACAGGGTTCAATTTGGAGTGCCCATAAAGCATTTATTAGGAGGGTATTAATCAAAATGGGAGTCACTATAAAAAAAAAAAAAAAAACAGACTATTACAAGATCAATGAGGCCTTGTTAAAGGTTTAACAACTTGAATAACCCCACAAAAGCTGTCCTCGCCAGGACTTACACCTTCTATTATCACACCAATTTGAATTTAATATGCTAAGAACTTAGTCTAAGTAAGTGTAATTAACAAGGTGGGTTCTCTATTGGCCCAGAGTTTTCAAAAAAAAAGCTCTTTGCTTCTATATTCTCAAGGGAAACATCACTGTTGCAAACTACAGGTGCAGATCTCAACCTTCCATTTGTAATATTAAATACTTAACACAGGAAGAAGTGAAAGAAATACTAAATAAATTAAAAATAGATAAGAAACCTGGCCCCGAATGGCATGCATCCTCGGGTCCTAAGGGAATTAAGTTCAGTTATCGATAAACACCTTTATCTTCTCTTTTGTGACTCTTTCAACTGGCAGAGTTATAATAGATTGGCGTACAGCCCACGTTTTACCATTATTTATGAAGGCCAAAAAATCAGATCCAGGAAATTATAGACCTGTAAGCTTAATGTGAGCTGTGTGCAAACTATTTGATGGGTTACAAAGATACTATATAAGACTTTATAGCAGAAATTTTTATTTCTCAGCATGGGTTTGCTATAGACAGGTCCTGTTTGACTAACATGCTCAGCTTTTATGAGGTAGTAAATGCTAACGTGGATATTGGGAAATGTTGTGGATGTGATATACTTGGACTTTGCTAAGGCCTTCTACACTGTTCCCCACAAAAGTATGGTGCAAAAGTTGAGGATGCAAGGACTGGGGAAGAGTCTGTGTGCATGGATAGGGAACTGGCTAATGGACAGAAAAAGTTGCGGTCAATGGATCTTATTCAAAATGGGTGACTGTTAGCAGTGGGGTCCACAGGGGTAAGTACAGGGTCCAGTGCTCAATTTATTTATTAATGACTTAGTGAGATTTTAGGAGGCATAATAGCACTTTATACTTGCCCTTTGGCTAAAATTAACACATCAGGATTATATTACACAATTTCCATATTACTAATGGCACCCAACAGGGGTGACCGTTATCTTCATTGATTTTCACTCCGATCATGGAAACCTTTGTTGAATCTATATGCGGTAATTAAGATATACAAGGGGTTTCAATTGGGGGTAAATCAAATAAAATAGGCCTGTTCGCTGATGATGTGATACTGACACTCTCACAAATACAACTAAGTCTCTACATCATACGGTCGAGGCCCTGAATACGTTTGGTTAACGCATCTTATTACAAGGTAAATCCTACAAAGTCACTTATGCTTAATTTAAACCTGCCTCTGATTACAAAAAAAAAAAAAAAAAAAATCTCTCTCTTTCATTATTCGTTCTCATGGGCAAAAAAGTCCATACAATATTTAGGCATTTCCTTGATTAATACAGTAGCAGGGCTGTATGATGCCTCTTTACTAAAAAAAAAAAAAATGAAATCTGATCTAGAATCCCTTGCTAAGGTGGAGGTATCATGTACAGGCAGAATAAATGTCTTTAAAATGCTGGTCCTAACAATGGTTTTGTGTGTCTTTTGTTCTATTAACATACCCATACACCTTAATTTCGACCTATGTTTGGGCAAGAAGGAAACCTAGGATTAAAAGGGAAATTAAAGAGATTTTTATCCCTAAAAGTAAAGGAAAGGATGGGGGGGGGGGGGGTGTGTGTTACCATGCCTGCATCTCAGACATTTTCAAGTTCTGGTGGCACAATTAGCTTAAATAAACCATGGGCAGTTATGGAAATCCCATTGCATCCTCTTCCTTTAAAATATGCTATTTTGGGCTCCTTAATAGGATCTAAGGTTTCAGCTCATGCATTAATTACGGGTACAGCCATGCTAGCTTCTTGGCACTTCTTTAAGACCCATACTCCAGGGACCGACAGCAATTCTACAAAAATTGCAGTGGAATTAAACACTATAGCTAAATTAATGGGGAATATAGGATATCAGCAGGAATATCGAAAACACGATATTTGGGAGGGCACTAAGTTATGGGACTTTGACAAAATAAGGGAAACATTTAAATTAATGGAGTGCCAAACTTTTAGCTATATGAGACTCAACCACAGGTCTAAGATAATCAAACTTTCGATCCCATCTCTTACTAAACCTATCATATCCTTTCTCAACAGTCCCATTCCATTAATAAGGGGCATCTCATTATGGTACAGAGAGCTTATGAAGGATAAACACTACCTACTTACTCGGTACACCAAAACCAAATTCCCATTGATACTAAGAATATGAATCGAGCGCTTTACCTAACGTCTTAACCTTTTCATTGCCTTCACGCATTAGGAGTCGCTTTAGAAGCTTTACTTTAAATGATAACTAACTCCCAGAAAACAATCTTCCTTTGGCTCAATGCAGTCTCCACTTTGTTGGAGACAGTATGGCCATATTGGCACATTAGCTCATATCTTATGGGACTGTCCATTACTAGATACATTTTGGATGGAGATACAAAATAAGATAGCACCTCTACTTCATAGACCATTTTTTATTGCATCCCACCCTAGCTATCCTTAATATAGGACTAGATGATATTCCAATTGAATTTCTGATAAACCACATTTCATATTCTGGCAGTTGCTGAACATTTAATTCTGAGTAACGGGAAAAGTATGCCACCCATGTCTCAACTAAACTTTCTAGTAATCTAAAAATTCAATCATTACTATGTAAACAGCATAGAGTATGAGCATGGTGGATCGACTGAGCATCACAGATATATTTTGGAATTACCCGAGTAGAGTCAGGATCATTTTTTCTTTTAATTGCATTCCTTCCTTATGTCCCTGCTATCTTGCAGTTTACCAGGACTAGATCATTTTATTTATGAGTCTGCTTTGGATATATGTATTAGAGGTCAATCTTATACGAAGGTGATCTGTCTTGCTTAGATATGTGTTGGGTTCAGCATGTTTTGTTATGGTTTGTCAGTTTTACTTTACTAGTTCCTTCATACAGTGATTTGCTAAAGTATTCGGCCTCCTTGAAGTTTTCCATATTTTGTCATATTACTGCCACAAACATGAATCAATTTTATTGGAATTCCAGGTGAAAGAACAATACAAAGTGGTTTACGCGTGAGAAGTGGAACAAAATCATACATGATTCCATACATGTTTTACAAATCAATAACTGCAAAGTGGGGTGTGCGTAATTATTCGGCCCCGAGTCAATACTTTGTAGAACCACCTTTTGCTGCAATTGCAGCTGCCAGTCTTTTAGGGAATGTCTCTACCAGCTTTGCACATCTAGAGACTGAAATCCTTGCCCATCCTTCTTTGCAAAACAGCTCCAGCTCTGTCAGATTAGATGGACAGCGTTTGTGAACAGCAGTTTTCAGATGTTGCCACAGATTTTCGATTGGATTTAGATCTGGACTTTGACTGGGCCATTCTAACACATGGATATGTTTTGTTTTAAACCATTCCATTGTTGCCCTGGCTTTATGTTTAGGGTCGTTGTCCTGCTGGAAGGTGAACCTCCGCCCCAGTCTCAAGTCTTTTGCAGACTCCAAGAGGTTTTCTTCCAAGATTGCCCTGTATGTGACTCCATCCATCTTCCCAATCAACTCTGACCAGCTTCCCTGTCCCTGCTAAAGAGAAGAACCCCCAGAGCATGATACTGCTACCACCATATTTGACAGTGGGGATGGTGTGTTCAGAGTGATGTGCAGTGTTAGTTTTGCGCCACACATAGCGTTTTGCATTTTGGCCAAAAAGTTCCGTTTTGGTCTCATCTGACCACAGCACCTTCTTCCACATGTGTGCTGTGTCCCCCACATGGCTTGTGGCAAACTGCAAATGGGACTTCTTATGCTTTTCAGTTAACAATGGCTTTCTTCTTGCCACTCTTCCATAAAGGCCAACTTTGTGCAGTGCATTAGAACAACAGAAGGTGCGCCTACACAACTGATAACACTAGTGTAAATATGCAAGGACAGCTCAGAGAAAGTCCCTGTCTAGTTGTCCTATGGCTTTGTAGCGATATGCCGTCTGTGGTATCTTCAATCAATAATCCACCACCACACCATAAGGAAACAGACTCACCAGATAAGAAGACCTATATAAGGCCTAGTAGCGCATCGGGACACTTAGGGCCGTCCCCCACCTCCTCTGGATCCTCCACTTGACCAAGGATTAATCTCTTATATAATACCACCAAGCATCAAGATATATTCCTCAAATGAAGAAAAACCTCACATAGTGTAAAACTATCTAAATTTAATAAGTATAAAAAGTTGTTACACTCACAATATGAAGACTTGTTATCTGGGCATAGAGTTTTTATCACGGGCTCTCCCCCGTTAGGCTGGGCTGCCGTACAGATCCCCTGCGAGTGGTGTCCGTGCGCGCTGTGGTCACCTCTCCGGGTCAGGTCGCCGTTCCGTACACCCACGCCTGCTGACTTCAATGGAGACTCTCACTTCAGTGCCTAGGCCCCGCCCGACATGTTTCGTCATTAAGACTCATCAGGAGCTGGGGCCTGGCACATCTGCGAGAGTTTTTATTGCATCCCTTCTCCTCCTCATCTACGTCACTTCCCGCTGGCGCACAACCATACGTGTGCGTCAAGCGTTCCACACTCAGTTGCGTACCTCCCATATAGCGTAATCCCATCTGCGGCCCTGGGCGTGACCAAGCGGATCATGCGCATAGGCCATGCTATCCACGCATGCCCAGTACGCCACCCAGCTACGCTACCTGCTCCTCCCATCTCCCCTAACATCTTCCCTCCCTCCACTGATTCCAACATTGCACACCAACCGTGCGTGCCACGTCCAGCCATGATGGTGCTACCTTCTAATGCCCCCCTTCCTAATCACTCCCTCCTAAGAGACATGAGTCTCTGCCCGACCTCCTCAGAACCATCATTGGGGGCCAGCCGAGAACTCCCACAGGACAAATTAGTCCAACAATGGAACACCACCTACCGGCCGCATATCCCACAGCCCACTCAGCGGGGGAGACGCCCGTTTACAGTACAAATAAACAGCTGAACATTAAAATTACATTACAACAATTATAGCCTAAATTTTAATAAAAATATATATTAAAACCATACAAGTTAATCCTCAAATGTAGGGGAGATTAACACCCTCATACGTAGAATTTAATAGTGAGAATTAGTCTCCATTGAAGTCAGAAGGCGTGGGTGTACGGAACGGGGATCTGACCCGGAGAGGTGACCGCAGCGCGCACGGACACCACTCGCAGGGGATCTGTACGGCAGCCGGAGCCCAGCCTAACGGGGGAGAGCCCGTGATAAAAACTCTATGCCCAGATAACAAGTCTTCATATTGTGAGTTTAACAACTTTTTATACTTATTAAATTTGGATGGTTTTACACTATGTGAGGTTTTTCTTCATTTGAGGAATATATCTTGATGCTTGGCGGTATTATATAAGAGATTAATCCTTGGTCAAGTGGAGGATCCAGAGGAGGTGGGGGATGGCCCTAAGTGCCCCGATGCGCTACTAGGCCTTATATAGGTCTTCTTATCTGGTGAGTCTATTTCCTTATGGTGTGGTGGTGGATTATTGATTGAAGATACCACAGACGGCATTTCGCTACAAAGCCATAGAACAACTAGACTGGGACTTTCTCTGAGCTGTCCTTGCATATTTACACTAGTGTTATCAGTTGTGTAGGCGCACCTTCTGTTGTTCTAGTCTAGTGTTTATCTTAAATAGAGAAGGAGCTGCTCCAACTTTATTGTGTGTTTTGTGTAAGGAGCATTGGATGTAGCGCTTATCTCTATCCTAATACTTTGTGCAGTGCATGACTAATAGTTGTCCTATGGACAGATTTCCCCACCTGAGCTGTAGATCTCTGCAGCTCGTCCAGAGTCACTATGGGCCTCTTGACTGCATTTCTGATCAGTGCTCTCCTTGTTTGGCCTGTAAGTTTAGGTGGACGGCCTTGTCTTGGTAGGTTTACAGTTGTGCCATACCCCTTCCATTTCTGAATGATCGTTTGAACAGTGCTCTGTGGGATGTTCAAGGCTTTGGAAATATTTTTGTAGCCTAAGCCTGCTTTAAATTTCTCAATAACTTTATCCCTGACCTGTCTGGTGTGTTCTTTGGACTTCATGGTGTTGTTGCTCCCAATATTCTCTTAGACAACCTCTGAGGCCGTCAACGAGCAGCTGTATTTGTACTGACAGATTAAATACAGGTGCACTCTATTTAGTCATTAGCACTCATCAGGCAATGTACATGGGCAACTGACTGCTCTCAGACCAAAGGGGGCTGAATAATTACGCACACCACACTTTGCAGTTATTTATTTGTAAAAAATGTTTAGAATCATGTATGATTTTTGTTCCACTTCTCACGTGTACACCACTTTGTATTGGTCTTTCACGTGGAATTCCAATAAAATTGATTCATGTCTGTGGCAGTAATGTGACAAATTGTGGAAAACTTCAAGGGGGCCGAATACTTTTGCAAGCCACTGTATGTCTGTTCTTATATTGCATTATGTGCATATATTTTAGGATGTATTCCCTATTGCTAGTTATCCTCCCCGTATGAAATTGTGTGATGGCTTGGCCTTAAGCATTCAGTAGCAAAATATTTTCTGGATAATTGATTCATCCTTTTTTCACAGTGCTATATAACATACATTTATAATGTTTGATGGTTTCTAATGACCCGATTGTAAACTCTGCATTGGCATGTAATATGTTGATTTTATGCACTGTTTGCACAAAAAATTCAATACAATTTATAGTAAAAAAAAAAAAAAAAAAAAAAAAAAACATATCTTCTAGTTAATTCAGAAGTAGTAAAACTACTGCTATACTGCTTATTTTTTCTCAATACCTAGCAGTATTTGCATGCAAAGATGGAATTTAAGAACTTTGGGTCGCAGAAGCTTTTGTTTTTTCATAAGTAACAAAATAATATAATTTGTAACCTGTAATGACACGATTTTTCTCTCTTCGGCAGTTGGCATCCCCAGCTCTACATAAGAATGGTAATGGGAAAAGCAGGTCTGGAGTTGTGTCTAACTGATGTACAACACATACAGCTTTCAAAGTATAAGAAGCTATAGAATTCAGGTCCATCACAAGGCAACCAAACCTACATTAAGTAGGACTTATGAAACGTGAAACCACTCTGCAGCATCCTTATCTTCCCTCTGTAATATCAACCACAATGCAGGGCTCTCTCACCTTTTTGCTATACATTTTGTTGATCATATTACATTTGTCATTGTAATTAAGAGGTCTGACAATGCTGTGTTATGCACATCTATGTATGTCTATATTTTGTGTATACAATGGTCTGTATTCTTTTGTACCCTATTGTTTGCTTCTTAGGCCCCTTTTACACTTAATCAGTTGTTCTCAGTTAACACTGAAAGAAAACTGATTTTCAAAGTAATGCCCATGTTTTCCTATGACAGTTCACACTATACGCGTTTTAACTGAAACCTTTTTCACAATGCACTACTATGGATAAAATGCATACTAATGCACACTAACGTATACCAACTGATTAAGTATAAAAGGGCCCTAACTCTGTACAGTGCCACAGATAATAAATTAATAATAATGCTGAGAACATAAATGTGCTGCTGAGAATTATATATAGCAGACAAACTACCATACAACAAATTCTCGGATCTAGAGTTCTGGACGTCTGGAAGTTTTCGAACCTTTCATCTAAGTTCTAAAGAATGTTTCAGTCATTACAGAAAAGCAATAAGAGAACACGAGGGAATGACCAAGGGACAGATTTTAGGTTATGCATTATTGCGATGGTTCTTTGATTGTCACTTGATCTGTAAATGTATAAATGTAACAATTTATGTCCAACCATGTCTCAATAAAATAAATTGCAGAAAAAAAATCAAGTAATTCAAGTAACTTACTCAAGGACAATTAGTTATCCGGTGATGCTTGTAACTTTGTAAACCTTTAGAAACACTTTGTGCCGTATATACACGTGTATAAGCCAAATCGCGAATTAGCTGATCCTGTAACATTTACCTCAGAAACCAGGAAAAAATTACTGACATGCGTATAAGCAGAGAATGGGAAGTGCCGCGGCTCCTGACAACACGGGGGTGGTTGCTAAATTTCATATAGGGGTGGTTATTGCATTTCAAATGGTGATTATTGCTGCCAGGAAGGGTGTTTCCCCTCCCACCAGCAATAATACCCATATGAAGAGCAAGAAACATCCCTTTATTATGCTATCGTCTTCCATTGGGCTGAATTTGCTTTATTTAACAGATGCCTGTATGAGAGAGCTCTCCACCTACCTGTGATTTGAGCTGGTCTTATGGATTATATTGCAACATCTTTAACCACTTAAGGACTGCCATCTTAAAACCCCTTAAGGATCAGACACTTTTTTTCCATTCAGACCACTGCAGCTTTAACAGTTTATTGTTCGGTCATACAACCTACCACCTAAATTAAAGGGACTCCGAGCTCATATTAAAATAGAAAATGGTACTCACCTGGGGCTTTCTGCAGCCCAGTGGAGGTCGGGACGTCCCACGCCGGCGTCCTGGCTCTTCATCCCATCACCTCTTCCAAAATGGCTGGCCGGCGGTAGCCGGGCGACACTGGCCCCTAGTGTTGGGCTCCTCTTCCTCAAACGTCATGGCTGACATCACCACGCCGGCCGCCTCGCGTCTTTACGACGGCAGGCATGACACTACGGCGCATGCGCGATTAAACCGCGCATGCGCCGTAGTGTCACGCCGGCCGCCGTGATGACGCGAGGCAGCAGGGTGAGTGATTGGCCGGGTGATCAGAAGCCCACAGGGGGCAGATTAGGGCCTGATCTGATGGATAGGAGTGTTAAGGGGTGACTGGAGGCGATTGATGGGTGATCAGTGGGTGATTAGATGGGAGAATAGATGCAATCAATGCACTGGGGAGGTGATGAGGGGGGGGTCTGAGGGCGATCTGAGGGTGTGGGCGGGCAATTGGGTGCCCACAAGGGGCAGGTTAGGGTCTGATCCGATGGGTGGCAGTGACAGGTGGTGACAGGGGGTGATTGACAGGTGATCAGTGGGTGATTACAGGGGAGAATAGATGTATACAGTACACAGGGGGGGGGTCCGGGGAGGATCTGAGGGTGTGGGGGATCAGGAGCCCCCAGGGGGCAGTTTAGGACCTAATCTAAAATATAGCGTTCACAGATAGTGACAGGGGGTGCCTGATGATTGAATAGGGGGGTGATTGGGTGCAAACAGTGGTCTGAGGGGGCGATCAGGGGGGGTTCTGAGGGGTGCTGTGGGCGATCAGGGGGCAGGATCAGTGTGTGTGTGTGTGTGTGTGTGTGTGTGTGTGTTTACTAGGGGGGCTGCCTCCTGCCCTGGTGGTCCCTCGATCACTGGGACCACCAGGGCAGGAGGCAGCCTGTATAATACGCTTTGTATACATTACAAAGCGTATTATATGATTTCTATGCGGTAGATCGGGGGTTAACAACCAGCCGCCGCTAATTGGCCGGCGGGTTGACGTCGCGGGTGGGCGGAGCCTATTGCCAGCGGAACAGTCCCCCAAGTACCGCCGCCGATCGGCGTTACGCGGTCCTGGGGGTGCCACTTTGCCGACGCCTATAGGTAGTGGGCGGTCGGCACGTGGTTAAAGAGCTAAACTTTTTGTTTGTTTTCTGAAACTTTTTACATGTCTGTCTGCTTATGCAAGAACATGCTCTAATAGTTCCAATGCAGATGCTTTCCTTGTGGTTTTGGGTCACCCCGAGCTGCTCGGTTACAGTGCTGTACTGGTCCAAGCCCTATCCCATACGGCCATATCAATTCCTGCCATACACTGAGGAGGACCAAAAGTTTGAAACAGACTTTCTGCATGTGGGGTTGGTATGGCTCCATAAAATTTAAAGTGATAGCCTTGCTAGACCACCAGCAGTTCTGGATGCTAAATAATAAATGAGAATATATATAGTAGTGATATAGTGTGTATAGCATGCAGGTACCAGCACTGGTAAAAAAGTTCTGGATGCTAGCCTAGCTTCAAGGGCATAAAGAGATCATTTGCATATGCAGTAGCGGTGCATTGTGGGTAACTACATTTATATTGCATTATTGTAAATTCCTTCTGTTTTAAGAAGGCAAACCACACTAAGCAACGCTGATATTATTGAAGCCTGCTTTATTGCTCATATTCCAACAACTTTGAAGAGCTAAACCACAGTGTCTGTTTTATGGCCTCCTTATCTGCCTGTCTGCCTATGCACTAACACCTTAATCAACAGATGCCTGTGCCATGTATCCTACCTTTCTGGAGGGTAGTTATGTGGCTATTTTGTTTTTATTTACTGGTCGGAGTCCCTTTAACTTTTTAATTTTTCAGTTTAAAATTGTGTATTTGGGTGTATTTTTACATTTTGGCCACAAGATGGCTCTACACTTAGTTCCCGATTAGACAGGACCTAAATGTATGTATCCGTTTACTTTCACTTTGAAAATAAAAGCCACGTCTCGCCGACATCCGCCTTTATTCATCACCGGCATGGTGATTGGGTTTGGGAACAGCCACTCACCATACCCAGATCAGGAAATGGCCGACTTGCGATGGCAAGGGAAACGGTGTGGCGATTGCGAATTGCGGCGGTAAGTAAACAATACACATATCTACGCTCCAGATCTGCATGTGTACAGGGACATAGATATGAGTAGCAAAGCTCAAGAAGTAGTTAACTGTTTAATTACACTACTTGCAGCTTCCACTGTTATAAAATTGAGATTAAATATCCCTATTTCCAAGAATGTTACAAAAACACACAGACTTTCAGTGTCCTAATTTTTTTCTCATGATTAAAAGTATCAAGGGAAGAGAAATCTTGTGCAGATCACAGTCCTAAACAATAGTCACAAAAGAACATAAATGCATAAAAACATGTTCGATTTACCAGCAGTATCTTCCTCTCCTCTTCATTTGTGTCATTTTTCGCATAAGAGCGGGAGGACTGGGGGCTGACAGAACTTTCGTAAGGTGGTAGCATGGGCGATCCAGAACGGTCTAATGATAGATTAGTAATACTTGCAGATCTAGATGAAAGATAAGAAAAAAATTTATGCATTTCAATGAAATTATAGATATAAATTATAAGTGATATAAATCATCTACTGAGGCAGGAATCTAAGCAGTGATTGATCTTTACAATACAAGATTGTTGTCACGACTCATGTATTTCCTACTCCTGCCTGCTGGTGGCAGTATTTACCTGGTCTATCCTGAACTCTCACTGTGCCACCAGCCTTGACTACTGCAATGCCCTGCTGTCTGGTCTCCCTATGACCCGAACAGCCCCACTGCAGTCCATCATGAATGCGGCAGCCAGAATTATCCACTGCTCCCATCGCTCCACCACGGCAGATCCCCTCCTAGAATCCCTCCACTGGCTTCCTATCCAGTCCAGAATCAGGTTCAAGATACTGTGTCTGACCTACAAATCTGTCCACAAAACCTGTCCAACCTACATTTCCGATCTTACTCAGAGGTACACACCTAGCCGCTCATTCCGCTCTTCCAATGAACTTCGCCTAACCGCCCCCCGCATCACCCAGTCCCATGCACGCCTCCAGGACTTCTCAAGAGCTGCTCCAACACTATGGAACTCCCTACCTCCACCCATTAGGGCAGCCTCCTCCAACATCTTCAAGAAAGCCCTCAAAACTCACCTTTTCACTCTGGCCTACTACCCCTAACAAGTGCTCTAAACCTACAGCTGAACTCTGGTCCCCTACCGTTCGTGTCCTTACCTCTCCCTCTAGATTGTAAGCATTTGGGCAGGTCCTCCTCCTTTTGTGTCCTACCTGATCATGCACCTCCATTACTGTGAACCCATGCTATGCATCTGAGTGAACCTAACTTGCCTAATCTCCATGCACCATCTAGTGACTGACTAAGCATTACCTGGTACTCATACTGTGCTGTGTGATCTGGTTTTCTTGTATTCCTGTAGTCATATTGCTGTATGTCACCCCTAAATATTGTCTGTAACCTAAATTAATGTTCAGCGCTGAGTAATATGTTGGCGCTTTATAAATACAATAAATAAATTTAGCAGCTATGCATTTCTGCCTTCCTCCAGCGGGTGGCCGTGTGCTACTTATGCAAAAGACTTGCAGTTCAATGTCTGGCCTGCAGATGCCTCTAATGGGACAATTACCACCAGCTGCTTCCTGTTACATGGACTATATAAGTCTGCCTCTTCCTCCAAGTCCTGGCCAGAACTTCCTTTGTTACAGGTCTGTGTCTCTGGTCACCTATGTTCCTGATACCTGGTTTCTTGTACCCTACTCTGTGATCTGATTACCTGCTGCTGAACCTTTGCTTGTCCTGACTCTGCTTCTGTTTATTCCTCTGTACCTTGCATGTATCTGATTACCTGTTGCTGACTCTGTTATTCCGTTTTGACCTGTCTTTGCCTGCTCCCTTTGATACCGCGTTATTGTATATATATTTGCTTGTACATATATACCTCCTGCACACCGTTTGTAAATAGATAGTCAGGTGTTATATATATATATATATATATATATATATATATATATATATATATATATATATATATATATATATATATATATATTTTTGTCACTGCTTCCCGGGTTATTCGTATATATATTGTGTGCTGTGCATATGTTGTATATTTGCATTCACGCTTGTATATATGCTTGCAATATTGCATTTGCATTTATTATTTTATTTTTGCACCTTAATTCCTGGTTCCAGTGTCTGTATACTGCAAACTGTGGTCAAACCGTTTCTCCGTTCAGGCCCCATGACAATTGTATCTTAACAATAGCTTCATGTAAGAGGTAAAGAGTCAAATCCTGTAGGTGGCAATGGACTGCAACACTGCTAGTGACTACCAGGTTATGGCCTGTGGTATTGTCCACTGGTGACAAGAATAGTATACTCCTCAAGTAAGGGGTGTAGCTGACTTTTTGCTGCTAAGGTCTAGTAGAGGCAGCAGTCCAAGTACTGATGAGTAAATGAGCTAGGTTCAAGTCTGAATGCAAATTATAAGCAAGCCTGTAAACTTTTTAGGAGTCAATGCACACAACCATGTAAGCGAGGTCAAGAACAAAAAAAGGAGTACACGGCTGGCAGCAATCAGTGCACAGGATTGTAAAATGTATCTGAAGATATGCAGCAATCAGTAGGCAGAGCCAAGGAACGAAGCAGAGGCCAAGGCAGAAGGCAAAGAACACACGAGGTCAAGATGCCAGCCAGTTCATATCAGAAACGCAGCACCAGTAACTGGCAAGTGTCTACCACAAGTAGTGCTGAGCTAAACTGAAGACTCCACACCAAACTGCAGTGAGGAGCAGACTTATGTGTACACCCCCTCACAAAGCTATTTGTCTGAGCACCAATACTGCAAACATCAGCAAACAGAACAGCATACATGCCCTTTAGCACTTGATACTAACTTGATCCAGACGCAGGATCGGCTCTCCTCTTGCAACACCGACTGTCGCTGTAATGCTGACACCATCCTCTGTGTCACAATTATATGACGTGATCGGGATCCATAAAATGATGTCAGCGTTAAAGCTGGCTCCCTAGTGGAAGAGGCGAGCAAACCCTGGGTCTAGATCATTTAAATATAAAGTGCTCACTGCGCTGCTCTACATCATTTTGGGGGGAAAAAATTTAATTTCTCAGCTTTTATTTACATCTGAGAAAAAAGTGTCCAGTACAAAACTATACATACCTTTCTCAATAATCAATAGAAAAGCCTTTATTGGCTATTACAGCAATCAAAAACTTCCTATAATTGCAGACCAGCTTTTGCATGTCTCTACAGGTATTTTTTGCCCATTCATCTTTAGCAATGAGCTCTAAATCTTTCAGGTTGGAGGGTTTTCTTGCTATCATCCTGATCTTTAGCTCCTTCCACAGATTCTCAATTGGATTCAAGTCAGGACTCTGGCTGGGCCACTTCAAAATGCTAATGTTCATAGCAAGGAAATGAGCAGCGCTACTTAAAAACAGACTAGTGCCTACCTGCAAAAGAGTGCAAGCCCCACTTGTGGGGTCGAATACACACCGAGCATACACATGACCTGTCTACCACTAGAGGAGGATGTTGGTTTCCATTAACAGCTTGCATGCAACCTATTAAGTACTTGTCCCTCCCACTGCGAAGAAGTCAATCCTCCATGGGAGGGGCGTAACACTAACTAAATCCTAACCTATGTATATGCATAGCCTGGGTGCGGCTAATCAAATAAAATCAAAAATTGAAAATTGCGCAAAAAAGGTGGATCAGCGCAACACCAGGCCGCCTCCGAATGGCCTCCATCAGAGATGCGCTGAGCCCCCCCAGGAACTACAAACGCACCTTGAACCCAAACAGAAGCTCTGCATATACACCAAAAGCATGGCTGTTAAGTGGGAGCACCTGACCAAAAACGAATTACATTAGTACATAGCAAGGAAATGAGCAGCGCTACTTAAAAAAAGACTAGTGCCTACCTGCAAAAGAGTGCAAGCCCCACTTGTGGGGTCGAATACACACCGAGCATACACAAGACCTGTCTACCACTAGAGGAGGATGTTGGTTTCCATTAACAGCTTGCATGCAACCTATTAAGTACTCGTCCCTCCCACTGCAAAGTAGTCAATCCTCCATGGGAGGGGCCTAACACTAACTAAATCCTAACCTATGTATATGCATAGCCTGGGTGCGGCTAATCAAATAAAATCGAAAATTGCGCAAAAATCCTCCCATGGAGGATTGACTTCTTCGCAGTGGGAGGGACGAGTACTTAATAGGTTGCATGCAAGCTGTTAATGGAAACCAACATCCTCCTCTAGTGGTAGACAGGTCATGTGTATGCTCAGTGTGTATTCAACCTCACAAGTGGGGCTTGCACTCTTTTGCAGGTAGGCACTAGTCTGTTTTTAAGTAGCGCTGCTCATTTCCTTGCTATGTACTAATGTAATTCGTTTTTGGTCAGCTGCTCCCACTTAGCCATGCTTTTGGTGTATATGCAGAGCTTCTGTTTTGGTTCAAGGTGCGTTTGTAGTTCCTGGGGGGTCTCAGCGCATCTCTGATGGAGGCCATTCAGAGGCGGCCTGGTGTTGCGCTGATCCACCTTTTTGCGCAAAATGCTAATGTTGTTGTCTGCTAATTTCTTCACCACTTTTGCTGTGTGTCTTCGGTCATTGTCATGCTGAAATGTCCACTGGTCAAGTTTCTCTGCAGACTGCCCGATATTGTCATTGAGAATCCTCATGTATTGCACTTTTATTTCTGGTGCTGTTTACTGTGATTAGGTTCGCTGATCCATTGGCTGAACCCCTCCCCCCCCCCCCCCCCCCCAAAAAAAAGCATTAGGTTCCCACCACCATGTTTGACAGTGAGGATGGTGTTCTTTGGGTTGAAGGCTTCTCATTTTTTGTGCTAAATGAAGAAAACATCATTGTGATCAAACAATTCATTTTTTGTTTCATCTGACCATAACAGTAGACCAGAAATCTTTTTTGTCTAGATGAGCATTTGCAAGGGGCAAGCGAGCTTTTGTGTGCCTTATCTGAAGAAGTGGAGTCCTCCTTGGTCAGCATCTGTGGAACACAGCAGTGTGTAGTATCCGTTGAATTGTCTGCCTTAAGACATTGCCACCAGCAGAGCCCAGATTCACCAGGATGGCCTTGGTGGTGATCCTTTGATTCTTTCTTACCACTCTCAATATCCTCCTGGCCAGCACAGGTGTCACTTTTGGCTTCCGACCACGTCCTCTGAGATTTTCCACAGTGCGGGATCTTGTATTTTTTAATAAATGTTTTAAAGTTCAATGGAACTTTAAAACATTTACACCTTGTAGCCCTTTCCTAACTTGTGAGCAACCGCAGATCCTCACTGAGCTCCTTTGTCTTAGCCATGATTGTCCACAAACCAACTGCAGAGAGCTGCTGTTTTTCACCAGTTGAATAGATTAAAACAGCTGTTCCCAACTAATCAGGATAATTAGGATATTTTAGAACAGGTTGGACTATTTGGAATGGTATAGAACTGCGGATTTTCCCACAGACTGACAGTTTGTTAAGGGTATGAATAATTTTGGACTGGACACTTGTTGCACAAATGTAAATAAAAGCGGAGAATTTTTTTCCCCAC
Source organism: Hyperolius riggenbachi (assembly GCF_040937935.1). Classification (NCBI taxonomy): domain Eukaryota; kingdom Metazoa; phylum Chordata; class Amphibia; order Anura; family Hyperoliidae; genus Hyperolius; species Hyperolius riggenbachi. The sequence continues at coordinate 18,557 of NW_027152485.1, read as the reverse complement.
AATAATGCCGCTTGTACATCATCCTATTATTTTTTGGGAGACACCTATGTAATTTTCCATCAAAAAATTACTTGCTGGTTGAATAAAAGTAATGTCAAAATTTGACAGGGGTTTGAATATATATATATATATATATATATATATATATATATATATATATATATATATTTTTTTTTTTATATATTTATTTTATATATTTATTACATATATATACATTTTTATATTTTTCTTTGATTTTCTTAAATAGTAATAAAGATCTTAAATAGAGGGAAAGTGTTGAATGTTACTTAACAAACCTGAACAAACTGTAGGTTTATAAAAAATAAAAATGCACTGTTCCAAATTATTACGCACAAGCTTATAGTTTCAACACATTTTATTTTATAGGCTGTGTTAAATGGGGGATTTTCGTTTGTTTAAAGAACAAAAATCGTTGAAGACCACAATTAATCATTTAAAAAGGTGTGGTTGATTAATTAGGCATTATTGATTTCCATAAATATTCAAAAGTCAATAAAGGTGCAGTTCTTAGTTGCATCAAAAACAGTTACAAAAATATAAAAACAAATTACTGAATTGCTGAGTAATCTGTATGTAAGAAAGATCTATTGTCTGGCTTATATATGTGTATGTATATGTGTGAGTGTGTGTATGTGTATGGGTGTGTAAGGCTGAAGGAAGAATGAATAAATGAATGCATCAATCTTTCCCGCCTAAGCACTTTATATATGGATGGGGGTGGTCCCACAGTATAACACGATGCTATCTGTGATTGGTCTGATCAAATAATGATGTTGACTACCAAACCTAACTGCTTTAGTTTCATATATCTCAAAGCACATGGTCAAACTGGTTGAAGCCAGAACTGGCAGTCCTCTGGTATGCCTTGGACAGAGAGATAATGAAAGACAGCTGCATAGCATAGCTCTCTTTACACTATGAGGGGATGGCTAACATATACATACCATTGTTTCTCAGAGCAAATAATTCCTGAGAGCAGGACTACAGTCTATAGAAATTATGGACAAAAGCCTTCTGATCAAATGAGGCACTAACAAATCTCCATTCAAACACTGTTCTCCTGACACATTTTCAAATGAGAGAATATATTTCAATCAGATTTAACAATACCACATATAGATTAATTGATTGGATCCATAATCAATTAAACCTCATCAAAATATATATTTCAGGCTGTAATTAACTGAAGATGTTAATTTGTTAAATTTGCATTAGAAAGTCAAATTGACTGAAATCAAAAGACAGTTCAATCAAAAACATCTTTGCAGGGCAAGTTACATAGAAACACAGGACCCCTTATTTGATAGCAGCTTCACAATTCTTGCATTCATTGAACCTGTGGGTTTTTAGATAGTTTCATCTTGAATTTATTTGCAGGATGTCAGAATAGCCTCCCAGAGCTGCTGTTGTAAACAGTCTCCTACTGTTGTAGATCGTTTGCTTCAGAATGCTCCAAAGGCTTTGAATAAGAAGATTGAGGTCAGGGGAATATAGGACCCACACCATGAGTTTCTCAGCTTTTATTCTGATAGCAGTCAATGATGCAGAGGAATTCCTTGCAGCAGGAGATGGTGCATTGTCATGCAGGAAGATGAGTTTGTCACTGAAAGCATAGTTCCTTTTGTACTATGGAGGAAAGTGGTCAGTTAGAACTCCACATATGTTTCATAGGTCGTTTTCACACCTTCAGGGAACCGAAAGGGGCTAACCGGCTCTCTAGCCGATTCTGGCCCAAAACATGACTCCACCACCTCCTTGCTGACGTCACAGCTTTTTGGGAGATGGTGGCCGTCCACCAACCACACCAACACTCAAACAAGACTGTAAAATTTCTTGATTAGTTCTGGGCCCACTGTAGCCATTTCTGCTTGTGAGTATTGGTTAGGTGTGGCCGAATAGCAGATTTATGCATAACTGCAATACTCTGGAGGATCCCGCCCCTGATGTTCGTGGGACTCCAGACACCCCGGCAGCTTCAAATACATGTTTGCGTCTTGGTAATGTTATTTTGGCAGCTGTCCTTTTAATCTGATATATTTGTCTGGCAGAAACCTTGCTTATTTTGCCTTTATCTGCACAAACAGTGCAATGATCCTGCTCCTGGACTTCAGCTCCGCTTTTAACACCATTTGTCCAAACATCCTGTACGACAACCTGGTACAAATCGGTGTTGACCCCAATCTGTGCTCCTGGATCAAAGATTTCCTTGCTAACAGGTCGCAGTTAGTCAGGATTGGCGCTGCTCTTCCAGTGCCAGAAAAACCAACACTGGCGCCCCGCAAGGGTGTGTGCTGTCCCCGATTCTCTTCTCACTGTATACAAATAGCTGCATCTCATCTGCTGACTCTGGCAAGGTCATCAAGTTTGCCGACGATACCACCATACTAGGCCTCATAGACGGAAATGGTGAGCATGAATATCGCAAGGAGATTGAGCGAATCCTCAGGTGATGCAAGGAAAATAAACTTGTATTAAATACGGCGAAAACTGTGGAACTAATTGTGGACTTCAGAAGAAACGCTCCGTCTCCCAGTCCAGTCTCCATTGACGGACTGAGGTCTCCAGGGTACACAGTGCTCGGTTCCTTGGCACCACCATCACGGACAACCTGAAGTGGGACGTGAACTCCTCTGCAACTCAAAAGAAATCCCAGCAGAGACTGTTCTCGCTCAGGCAGCTGAGGAAGTTTGGCATGTCGCAGGAGCTAATGATCAGCTTCTACTCTGCCACCATCAAGTCTGTCCTTTGCTCCTCCATCATCGTCTGGTACTCCAGGGCCAACGCAAGGGACAAGCAGAAACTCCAGAGGGTAAATCAGTGCTGCTGAGAAGATCAGAGGGTGACCCCTGCCACCCCTGGACATCTTTCATTCAGCTAGAATGAGGTCCAGGGCAAACAAGATCACTCAAGACCCCTCTCACCCGGGCAGTTGCCTCTTCGACCCCCTTCCCCATAGGCCGCCGCTATAGGTCTATTCTCACTAAAACCACCAGGCATAAAAACACCTTCTTTCCCCAAGCGGTTGTCCTACTCAACTCATGCACTACCAACTGACACTCCCTAATCATCCCAGCAAAAAACAACTGTCTCTAGCTGGCCGTGCTGCACCACATGCCACCATACAACGTCTGTTCTGATCTACGAGCTGCTGCTGCCCGTCAAATTGACGTCAGGGCGCCCCGGGAGCTAAGATCTTTTCGCTCTACCTGCTGTACTGTCTGTAATATTGCTGCTGTGACTGTCTGTGTAACCATTATCTGTGTAGCCATTATATGTGTAGCGATTATCTGTACCATTACCTGCCTTAGTATCTGTACCATCTGTACCTTGCTGATGTTGTATGCCAATTGCCGTTTGTCCAAAAAAAAATTCCGGGAACGGAGCGCGCTGTACTTGGCGAATAAAGTTGATTCTGATGATCTGACTTACATGTTCAGGAAATATTTAAGGTTTTCATAAAATGACCAAGGCATTCAACTATTACAAGTTTTTTGAGAGAGATCCTTTTTCTTTCCAATGTTGCTTAAAAATGGTGGTCTGCTTAATAATGCAGAACATCCTCCTTTAGAAGTTTTTTTTTTCTCCTTTAATTGGTCTCACCTGCCAAACTAATAATCACAGGAGTCCTGGATTGATTTCAGTGATCAAAAGAGCGCTGAGACGCAGTGCCATCCATAAGATTAATTGAAAAACAAAATGTTGAAGATTCATGACACCTAAAGTACAATTTGCATAATAATTTGGAACATGGTGTAAAGCTAAACTGCAGGCATGGATTATAAGCAATAACCAATAGTTTAGTTAGCAAACGTCAGCCAAAATATAAGAAAAACAAAAGTATGTGTAAAGTAACAGGAACTGCCCTAGTTGGACAGGACTTACCTGGGTTCCCAAGTGGTTTGGTAAGAACAGCCGTGTAGAGTGTTTGCCCCACTTGCACTCTGGGACCAGGCATAGACACGCCCTGGGTAACGAGGAACACCGCTGGAGAGGTGTGTAAGCTCAGGATTGGAGGTGGATGCCTTCCGTCTGAATCATAGGAGAGCATGAGGACCCAGCGCAGTAGAGGCACAAAACCTCTGGAGAGACTGACACTGAGCATCAGCTTCTGCTCCAGTGTCAGTACCTAGGAAACCCCACACTTGCATACTATTGGAGCAGCGTGCTGGCGTATGGGTACATAGGAGAAGAGCAGTGCTATTGTTTAAACTATGTTTAATGCATAGATAACGCATTTCCCGAGATTCCTCCCTCACTCCGTCAGGCCAGGAAATACAAGGATTCAAACATGCTTACATACATTTTGAAAAGGGCAGTGTAATGTGTACAATAGCCAATTATGTGTCTTGTGGGTGTGATTTATGCAAATAAGGTAATTATTCACTTGCTGATCATAAGTTAGCCAGCTGGAGTCCAATCAATGAGATATGATTAGAGGTGTTGGTTACAGCTGCCCTGCAGTTTTGGGTTTGCTTTTCCCAAGAAGCCTTGCCCAATGGGAATGATGCCTCTCACAAAAGAGCTCTCAGAAGACCTACGGTTAGGAATTGTTGACTTGCATAAAGTGGAAAGGGTTATAGAAGTATCTCGAAAAACCTTGCTGTTCATCAGTCCACAGTAACACAAACTGTCTATAAATTGAGAAAGTACAGCACTGCTGCTACTTCTTCTAGGAGTGTCTGTCCTGTAAAGATTACTGCAAGAGCACAGTGCAGAATGCTCAGTGAGGTTAAGAAGAATCCTAGAGTGTCAGCCAAGACTTACAAAAGTCTCTGGCATATGCTAACATCCCTGTTAGCGAATTTATGATACGTAAAACTCTGAACAAGAATGGACTTCATGGTAGGATACCACAGAGGAAGCCACTGCAGACCAAAAAAATTGTTGCACGTTTAAAGTTTGCAAAAGAGCACCTGGATGTTCCACAGCAGAAGTGGCAAAATTTTCTGTGAACAGATGAAACCAAAATTGAGTTGTTTGGAAGAAACGCACAACACTATGTGGAGAAAACAAGGAACAGCACACCAACATCAAAACCTCACCCCAACTGGGATGGTGGTGGAGCATCATGGTTTGGGGCTGCTTTGATGCGTCAGGGCCTGGACAGATTTCTATCATCGAAGGAAAAATGAATTCCCAAGTTTATCAAGACATTTCGCAGGAGAACTTAAGGCCATCTGTGCACCAGCTGAAGCTCATCAGAAGAATGGATGTCGCAACAGGACAACAACCCAAAGTATATAAGTAAATCAACAACAGAATGGCTTAAACAGAAGAAAATATGCCTTCTGGAGTGGTCCAATCAGAGTTCTGGCCTCCACCCGATTGAGATGTTGTGGCATGACCTCAGGAAAGCAATTTACACCAGACATCCCAAGAATATTGCTGAACTGAAACAGTTCTGTAAAGAGGAATGGTCAAAAATTGCTCCTAACCATTGAGCACGTCTGATCTGCAACTACAGGAAATGTTAAGTTATTGCTGCCAAAGGATGTTCAACCAATTATTTAATCCAAGGGTTCACATACCTTTTCCACCTGCACTGTGAATGTTTACATGGTGTGTTCAATAAAAACATGGAAACATTAACCACTTTACCACCAGGGGAGTAGAACCACGTACCGCCCCTGGTGGTACCGCCGCTGTCCGTGCTCCCTCCCGCTCGCGCTCCCGCACGCCCGGAGATCAATGAACCGGAAAAACCATTCCCGTTCGTTGATCTCTGCCCCCCAGCAATGATCGGCTGCTTCTATGAGAAGCAGTGCGATGATTGTGATTTTTCCCAGCCTCATTGTGCTTCCTGTAAGCGTACTTCCGGACGCTTACAGGTCGCATGAACAAAAAAATTACTGTACCCATCTTGTGGCCAAATAGTAAAACTATATCCAAAAACATTTTTCATAAATAAATACCTAGTTTTACATTATAAATTAACTCATTACCTCTTACACGCCCCCCCTTTTTTTTTTTTATAAAAAGAAAAAAAAAATGACAAAAAAAAAATACATAAATAGTTACCTTAGGGACTGAACTCTT